>NC_045172.1:15344327-15644327 GCF_900700415.2 Clupea harengus
GGAGAAAGAAACAAATCTATTTATTGTGTGCCTGAAAGCACTTCCAGGGCTCTTCTAAAATGTCATCACCAAGCCAAACAATTAATAATACAATGGTAATTATGCCATGATCATTCTGATTAATGCTTGAAATTATGATAATTATTGAATTTGCCTTGGATCTGCAAGGCCCTATCAGTTTCCACAAATGCATACTATTTTAAAAAGAAAAACATTTTGTTGACACTGACAGAATGTCAATGAAATGGATTTCCATACAGTAAATGTCTACAATATATAACCCAGATAAAATGGCTAATTAGCTGTTCTACTTGGCTAATTTGTGATTCTGTAAATTAGAACAATAATTTGCATCTCACATCACCCATAGTAATTACATTTGTCTCCACTGACTGAGGTGGAACAGGTAATGGAGCTTTTGTACCCTCCTTGACCCGTCCCCACTACTTTTACGGTCAGATCGTTTGCTGTTAACACATAGGAGTCTGCAGCTAGATTCAGGCACTTTCTGACATGCTGTGATCTTTATGAAAGTTTAAGCAACTTGAAACAGTGATTCTCTAAGGTCTTGGGTGTGTTATAAGCATAAAATCTCTTAATCACTCCATTCATATGAACAAATAAATGACCATCTAACATTTATGACCCAGTCACTGTAGTATCAAAAAGTTAATTGGGAGGGCTAATGACCTTGAACAATGCGTATGTATGGGGGGCTGTACCCCCCCGCCCCCCACATCTTAACACAAAGCCTTTTCACAAGGGAATGTCTTTTAGAGAAAAGAATTAGACAACTTTTTCACAAATATCTTCACACTATTTGCAGTAAACACTATATACCTACACGTGCAAACGAAAATCTTGGCACAAATTACACTCCATGCCCGTCTAAACGCATTACACTGAATAAGTATACAGTAAATAGCCTAAGAGCTCACACCAGCACACAAAGACCACTAGCAAGTATGTTACATTATAAGCATTGGCCTATACAACACACACATCTCCTAGTGTAAAAGTTAGACATATTTAAACGCGCTCATCCAGTCCCTCCTCAGGTTGTAGTACTACATCAAGTTGTAGCTCCGTATTACACTGCATCTCGTTGTCCTTGGAATTTGAAAGCTTGATAAAGAAAAAAATACTCCAGTTCTTTCCATATCTCCGTTTATGCATATTACAACTCCAGTGATGGAATTCCATATCTACTGCCATCTACTTCCTAATGGCAGAGCTTGCCTTAAAATAACGGAATTATCCTTGGACCTGGGTGGAGTTTTGTTTGAAATGGACCTTTTCCTGCCTGATCAATCTCCGCCCTGAAAGGTAATGACAGTTTTTTTTGGGATATAAGAACTAGTGAAGGGGGGTGGGGGGGGGGGGTGGTCACGCTGTCCTACTGGTGCTGTGACTTGACCGATGTACATACCTGAACATTTCACTTCTTTTAGGTACTTTTCAATCCAGTCATTTTGTTTGTCAGTGTAGTAATCCGAAGGACGGTCCGGTTACCAGAGAGCCGTTAAGGTTTATGCCAACGCTATTATCACATCGGCGTGCTAACGTGGTGTGAAAATTGGATTCGAGATTCCAGACGAAACTGATGGATGTCATGACCTCCAGGGATTAAAAAGCCTGCTCCATAAACCAGTTTCAATACCAGCATGGAAATCAAGCCGAGGTCCTCACCTGACCTTCACACTGATGCTAATTTTAATTTAACAGCTAGCCTAGATCACGCAGGCTTATACAGGTTATCATCAACCCCAAAATAAGATCTGTTTTATGAGAGGTTATATGGCCAAAACTGCTAGCCTAAAACATGAACAGAACATGGCATGGAGATATTAGTCTTGAGGGGAAAGGTGTTGTGTGTTAAAGGTGTTAAAGGTGGGTTTCGTCCCTGCTGGATTGGGTTAGAGTTTGATTTGCTTATTCTGGCGCGAATAACTTCAACCTTGTGAGACATTAAGTTACATCATTACCTGATCCAATTATTCTTAATGTATTTTTAGTTTGCGCACAGTCGCGACACCTCTGACACAAACACATCCAGAGGGAGTATCCAGACCGCGGTGGAAGCCGTAAAGTTGTGGGCAAGGCATAGGAAGGCTAAATTGCTTGGGCCAAATAGTTGTTCACTGGCAGAGTCCCACGCAGCTGAACTCTCTACCCAGTGAGGTCTGGGCATCAAATCTACATGAAATGTTACACATGGATGGACATAAAGTATGTTGTTTATATTTGGTGGCATTGGGCAAATAACAAAGGCCAGATGATTCATCTAGTGACATGCACACACAGACGCACACACACACAAACAAACAAACAACACACATAGATACGACACTCACACACACACACACACACACACACACACACACACACACACACAATATCGTTCGCAAAAACAGCTCAAACATGAACTCCGTGCCCTGTGTGTGTTTTCCTCCCCTATCTCTCTCCCTCTTTCTCTCTCTCTCTCTCTCTCTCTCCCTCTCTCTATCTCTCTCTCTCTCTCTCTCTCTCTCTCTCTCTCTCTCTCTCTCTCCCCTCTCCCTCTCTCTCCCTCTCTCTTTCTCTCTCTCTCTCCTCACACCATCCTGAGGGCCATCCAGATCGCATTCCCGATACGCTCCGCCATTTCCACAAACTCACTGTTTCGAATCCGCTGTGGGTTCGTCGGCCGGGCCAGAGTGCAGAGGAATGCAGTGCCGGGCCCTGCTCCTAAAGAGGCTTGAAATCGCACATGCCACACACACACACACACACACACACACACACACACACACACACACACACACACACACACACTCACACACACACACACTGGGCCAAGGCATGCTCACAGCGTTCCCAAAAATACCCCCCTCTCCTCCCTTCGGCCCTCCCTCTTTCCCTTCTGCCCTCATCCTCATCACCCCCTCTGTGCCACTCGGGCGGGCAGCTGCAGCGGGCACACATCCCCCCACCCCCCACCCCAGGAGCCAGCTGGAACAGGATGCACCCCACACACACATACACATAAACACACACACACACACACACACACAGACACACGTCACCAACATCTCCCTCAGTCATCCCGTAAATTTGATTAGCTTAAAATAACACAAGTGCTGCTGCTGTGAAGCTACTGTGGAAGAATGTGTACACGCACATACCGCATAGTGGAGGGGGAAAAAATCGATTCCGTTCAGTATCGCGATATTTTGCCCACGCAATTATATCGATACAGTAGCGCAAAGTATTGCAATATTTAATTATATAATTATGCGTTTTACTTTCGGGTTTTCTCCATTGTTTTTCTCAAGAGTTTACTCTGATAATAATTTGCATATACATCCACAAGGTGGCGCTTGTTGCGGTGCTTTGTTGTCGTGCATTCAACAGCAAATTCAAATGGCTTCACCATCACAACCGGTTTTACACGGTTTGTATCAATGTAATGTAAGCGAATGAGGGGTGAGAAGCATACCTTTTAGCTTCGTTTGAAGCGTACCTTTTAGCTCCGGCATTGGTCTCCCATTATTGATAACTTTACGTTTTGTTTGAAAGTCCAGTTTTGAGAAATATTTAAGCTTGGGTTAGCTATAACTTAGTTTAAGCTATAGAATCTTCCATTTTCGCGGTCAAGGTCAAATATAAGTGTAGAAGAAAAGCAACGGCAGAACAAGCATAAACCCGACCGTTGGGCTCATGATGGGATTCATTGAGGCAGAGGTAGTGTTTGCCTCCCCTCTGTGCTTTTTCACAGTGGTTTTATGTCAGATCAGCAAGACTAAATAGGTTCTACGCATGCGCTCAACCCAGTTTGTGAGGGATTGCGCAATCTGAGATGAGGCACAACTCGTCGCTGCCTCACCGTCTCAATGTCTCCTGTCTGAACAGGACACGCGCAAATTCAATGATTTGATTATATCAAATGCTCAAAATGATTGGAATCATGCAGATATTACATTTATAGCACAGATCAGTAGAGAAATATTAATTTATTTTATCATATATATATTTTTTTTTTACTTTCACTCTGCCACCACATCCGTGGTGCACGTTGTGGATAAGTAAAGCCTATTTTGCTACATTTTTGTAGTCCTGGTAATCTTTTGTTTGGCATGTTGGCAAGGTTATTAAGAGGACAATGGTTTTGGGCTTTAATGAATGTTTGTTTATTAATTAGGCTACTTATTTTTCAACAAATAATTCATTTATAATTACAAAGAGGGAAATTCTGAACTTTTTATCGCAACTTTCATTTGCTCCCGCAATTTCATCAACAAACACCTAAAAAACACAGCAACTTTCATCACAACATTTTGGAAAAGCTCCCGCGAAATCAGGATTTTTTGTTTTTGCACTTGTTTTTAATGTCTAGAAGATAATGTTGTACACAGAATTAAATGTGACATTTTAAGTGAGTTGAGCAGTCTTATTTTCCTCATTTTTTGTAATGCCTTCTGAATAATATGGGGGACATGAATCGCAATATATCGCAGAATCGAATCGCAATACTTGCTGTATCGCAATATGTTAAGAATCGCAATAATATTGAAATCGTGGCCCAAATATCGCAATACTATCGAATCGTCACATTTTTGCCAATTCCCACCCCTAATACCGCATGATGTTTTAGGTTTGTGTGTGTGTTTGTTTGCATTAATATGCAAGATTGTTGGACACTACATCTTCTCAGTGCTTCTTCTTCTGTGGAGAAACACAGTGCTCATGCCCTAAAACTTGCACACGCACGCACACACTCACACTCACACTCACACTCACACACACACACACACACACACACATTGCTGTTGTTGTTGTTGTGTGGCCATGACATAAGTACACATAGACCATGATATCACAAGCACCAAACAAGCACATTCCACTGATGCAGTATACACAGACTACATGATGCGTTTCACGGGATGGATATATTTTGCAGCTCAGTAAATGGTAGCTCTGGGTATTGGGTAACATTGCAGTCCGTGGTCATTACTGGCCTGACTGATTTGAGCCTCGCTTGTTTCAACTGAGACCAAGAGCCAAGCCACCATCCAATTGCTCATGGTCGCATTAGCCAACCAAATCATATTACATGTTCACATGTTTTACGCCACAACCCTCCACCAGCAGAGACCCTGAAAAACCCTCTTGTGACCCCTCTCGCTCCTACATCACAAACAACACCGCCATCTAGTGGACAGGATCTGACACTGCACTTTAAACAAAATAAAAGTAGTAGCCACTGTCCACTGGTTCACCTGAAGCTCCACAAATTGAACAAGATGAGAGGTCAGGCCCTGTAGGGCATAACATGAGGGAAAGGGCAGTTAAAAGGCTTGCTGGGGTAATTTGTTTCCTTTGGGGAAAATAAGCTGATGCTGTTCTGCAGACGAACAACTCACAGCATTGATTTCCCATTTGGTTTCACCGGTGGAGCCAAGCTCCTCCACACTGATCACTTACGTGTCGCTGTGACCATTTAGGGACGTTATTTGCAGCGATGTGCAATGTCAGTGCACACACACACCCACTCACACACACTCACTCCCTCACACACTCACTCACTCACTCAAACACACACACACACATGTGCGGAAGAGAGATGGATGAGTTTTTCTGGAAATCCATTAACTTCTGTCTGACGAGTAGCAGTTCTTCAATTTGCGAGGCGGTATTTGTATGCTCGGCCATCCCCCCTTTGTGCTCCGCTCCGCTTTGTGCCTTCCAGCCGGCTGAAACTGGCTGAAGACATTCACCCGCTCTTGCTATTGGATTAGTCCGTGATCCAGTGCCCAAGACCGGAAATCATTGTCCTTAGAAGCCCTCGCACCCCAAACTGGAAATCCATTTCACCGGGCGTTTGATGAGCCTGAGCGCACACACAATGTGGCACTTAACACAGGTTGTGACGTTTCCAATGTATCCACATGGCATTTGAATCTGCATGATATTGATCCTGATCAATGACATGGTGGGGGGGGGGGGACAAAGGACATTTTGTTGTAATGATAGTATGATTAATAGGTGTTCATTCATTTTCTAAAATCCCTTTGGAGGAATCAGTGGTTTGGCTTAGTCATCGTTACACGTTCTATTTTAATCTCTTCCTAAGACCTAGCATGCTCTTATCACATGATTCAGTGTAGCTACAATACCCTTGGCAAGTGGCACTATACTGTGATTGCTCTTAGGTGATTATGAATTTAACAAAGAGAGGGGGCTTACCAGATGCTCAGGAAGTGTGGGGTATATTTGAAGAGGATGTCATTTCAGTATTTTGCTGAAGTCATCCAAATTTTGGCTTACACTGCAAAGACTCCCCAAATCCCTGGTCTTAGGGTCATAGGTCACCGAACATTTACTGTATGAAAGAGGAGCATCATACCCAAAATATCCCCCTGCATTTAGCCTTGTGATCACCTGTTTATTGCAAAGTGTTGATTGCATTCACAAACCAGTTATTTGTTTATTACAAACCTCTTTTGCACAGGACACTGACCATATCAGTAAGGTTGTTATACTAGACAGTGGCCATATCAATAAGGTGACATACTAGTCTCCTTCCGCACAGCAAGCAGATGACACACTGGGACATAATGCATAAACAACAGGATTCTCATTCTGCACAGATTCTCTCATAGGAATGCAATTCAAGTTCAATGTTACCCTGCTCATGAGGTGGCTTGTCCTTGTACAGGAAGTGGCCTTGACTGTGTGGTCTGCTTTCCCCACAGGTGCACAGGATCTGTGGGCACCCCAGCAGGGGGGAGGCCCAGGCGGGCAGCGCGCAGATGGGTGGTGGCGGCGGCAGAGACTCTATCCCGCTCCGAGCTTCACCTCGAGATATCGACACCTCTCTCGCCAACAGGAGGAAGTAAGTCTGTGTGTGTGTGTGTGTGTGTGTGTGTGTGTGTGTGTGTATGTGTGAGTGTGGTTGTCTGTCTCTGTGTGTGTATGTTTACATATTTGTCTTTTTTGTCTGTCTGTCTCTCTGTCTGTCTGTTGGATTTATGTCTGTCTGTCTGTTTCATGGTCTTATTTCTCTGTCTGTCTGTCACTTCATTCATTCACTCACCCATCCATTTCTCACTCCTTCTTATGTTTTTGGTCAATTATTTCTCCCTCATAATCCATCCTTCCTCATACATTTTTTCTTCTGCCCTATGCTTCCTTCTCCTGTTGTTTTTTGTACTATAGGTTGATAGTTTTTTAAATATATTCATCCAACTGACCATCAATTTGTCCCTCTATCCATTACACAGACAGTATGTCAATTAAGGGGAAAAGGGATTTTGGTGACACACCTTTAATTTGTGGCAGGTAGTGGCAGCTGTTTGCCACCTAGTGGACAGCTGAAGAAACTACAGTTTTGTAAGACTTGATTGCCATCTAGTGCATAAGTTCTGTAACTACAGTTTTGTCTTATCACACTGGAATCAGCAATTTCACAGGCATGTGGTCACTTGATGATAGAAGGGCCCTGCTCATAACAGATCTTCCGTCCGTTCGCCTGTCTGTTTTCACAGGGAGTTTATAAACAGCCTGCGCTTGTATCGCACATTCTACGGTGGCCTGGCGGACCAGCTCTGCATGAGCGAGCTCGCCTCTGGAGATGGCCTGGCCTGCTGGAACGGAGCCGATGTGGTCAAAAGGTAAGACCAGTTAACGATACACCCAGTTAAAAACCACTAACTCCAAGCCTCCTGACGGGTTACTCAGTCACCCTCTTAAAGCCTCTGACCAGTGGCACACCACCACTTTCACAGTTCCACCCGAAAACCATCACTCCGTTGGTCTTCAGTGTCTTATTCATTAAATCTTTTATTGTAGATCCAAAACCTTTAAGTTGCTGATTAACCCATTGAATTTCACAGTTTTTAGTCAGGGCCCCCTACGTACTGTCTCAGCATACAGGAAACTCACACCCCTCAGAGGCCAGCTCAAAAAACACTTTCCAGCTTCACTGTTGCAAGTCCGTTTTCAAGGTGTGGTGAAAATTGATGTTAGATCATTTCAACATTGTTCTGCCCCCAAATATAATGCAGAATTAGAATTGAATTAGTAATTAATTAGTAATTAATAGGTGTGTTAGAGTTGTGTTCATATTTGCTGTTTGAACAGTTTTGCGTATAGCGCATCGTACAAGATGAATCCGGCTCTGTTCAGGCCCAAACTAATGTTGACTGGTAGATTGATGAGGCCTCGTTTCACCGCAGAGCCTTCCGGGTGAGCAGATCCTGGCAGGCAGCGTGGGCCCCCCCCTCGCTCGTTTGCCTTTGCCACGGCCTCTAACTGAGCTCTGACACGCCAGCTGTTCAGACCTGCGCTCCGTCTCATCCCATCCCTCCACCTCCCTCTCCTCCTTTCCTCCCCCCCCTCCTCTCCTCAAGTCCCCGTCCCTATTCACCTCCTCCCTCTGCTCTCTGTGGAGGCCACCCCGCTTCTCTCCTCCCCCCCCCCCCCCCCCCCTCCTCCTCCTCCTCGACCTCCTCCTCCTCCTTCTGCTGGTCCTATCTCACCTGGGCTGTCAGCGGCTGGCCACCCCATAAATCCCGTTCCTGTGGTATTTCCTCCAGACTGTCATCTGCTGTCAGCGCGGCAAAGTGGCAGGTGGGCCCATATTTCAACGTGGTAGAAGAGGTAGAGAAAGAGAGTGAGAGAGAGGGGACGTGGAGAAAGACAGGGGCGAGGGAGGGGGGGGGAGGGAGTGGGTGACGTAGGGTTGAGAGAAGGAGAGAGGGGTGCAGAGGGTGAAGGGAGAGAGAGAAGAGGAGGAGAGAAAGAGGGGGGGGGGGACAGGAGGATTTGTCAGAGTGGGTTATCGTGCTCCAGTAAAAGCTGACAAGCGAGGTGAGGCTGTTTCACAGCTGCCTAACCCGCTCCTCCCCCCCAGGGCCCCCGCCGACTCAGCGGAGGGTAATTGCTTTGGTCAGTATTGCCCCCCTGTGGTCGCAACGGGCAACAGTGGACACAGCGGTGGTTTTGTGCCTGTCTGCCAACACTGTCATTAATACTGTTACATCGTCATTGAATTGTTTTAACAGATGCCTTGATTCAAAGTCATATACATGTTGCGTGCGAATCGACAATTTATTCGTAGTTTTGTTGCTTTGGTTGCAGAGGCACTTCAATACTGTTTAAAAGCATCTTAAACGACATTGGCATTGAAGTGTTTTAACAGACGCCTTTTTTTGAAAGTCATGTACATGGTGTGGGGGGTATCTCCATTTTGTAAACAGTTTTGTTCCTTTGGCTGTTAGGCCTACATCCTACATGCAGCAGAAACATTAGAGCACTGTATCAAAGCATCTTGCATAACATTTCCACTGAAGAGACGACTTGATTCAAAGTCATGGTAATTCTGTTTCCTTTGGCTTTTAGTACTACACCATGCACTGGAAATATTATATCAAAGCATCTTAGATGTACGCAGCAGTCGTGTTCAGCGGCAACGCCTCGTTTCTGCCACTTCAAGCTAGTATCTGGAGACGCTCTCTCTGTTCTTTTCCCCTCCAACCCCCTGCAATGGTGAAGAGCTGCAGATTGTCAGAGCTGGCATCCGGCCCACGGGGTTGTTAGCGGAGTGGGACCACTGCGGTTTCACTTTGCGTTGACTTTGTCATAGACAACTACAGATCTACGGCACTCCATTGCTTCTATATTACCTCAGGGTCTTGTTTTACGGCTCAGGGGCTGGGAGATCCGGATGAACGCGTGATAAATAGCGCCGTGTCAAGGGGGCCACAGCCAGTGGAGGGGTGAGGGAGAAAGAGAGAGGAAGTTAAAAGGAATGGAGAGCGCTGATTTACGGAAGCCCCTTTGACCCAAAACGAGTGGTCTGGGCAATCTGAGACCGGTGTGCCTTTTTTTTTTTTTTTTTGACGGCAAGCAGACGGCGTGTTCCACGATTCCCTCCGCAGTTGTTAAAACCTGTTTCGCCCTCGCTGATGTTTTTGTTTTCTTTGCATATTAAAGTTGAAGAGGAACATTGCGGACGATTTGAAAAAAAAAAAAAGAAAGTTTGACTAGGTTTGGGAGCAGGGGGAGTTTTGATGGACGCCAACAGCAGACAACATCGGGGAGGCAGTAAACAAAGCGATAAAACAAGAGGCAGATAAATCCACGGGAGGAAGAGGAACACCTTGTACTTTATCCTCTCTCGTGCTCCTCCAAGACAAAAAGAGGAGGCCGGGGGGGTGGGGGGGTGGGGGGGATGCTAGGAGGAGGGCGAGGTGGGGGGAAATAGATAAAGATATAAAGAGAGTGTGACTTGAAAAGACTTGTGCATTTTAGTGGCAAATCAATGCACACCAGTGTACTCGTAATGTTAGTGGGAAATATACTAATCCGTGTAGACGCTCTCCCAAAGACATGCTCGAATTCCCACACAGAATATAAGTTCATATCAGATTTATTTTTACATTTAAGGTCTTCATAAAAGAGTAAGTATTTGACCTATTATTCCGAAAGCTTCTGGAATCGAAGGCCATTGATTTTTCCTAAGCACTAAATTGGACCCTTTCGTTCTCACTCTGACTTGACCTGAAGCCGATGGCTTTTTGTAATTGCTTACTAAATTAGTCCCAATATGGGGTGCCGTCACATGGTTAAGTTCTTTTTAACCTTGTGTGTGTGTGTGTGTGTGTGTGTGTGGGTGTGTGGGGGGTGGGGTGGAGATGGTGGGTTAGATTGCCTCCATAGTTGCAACACTGATGCTGACATTGATTGTCCTCCGCCTCTGACAAACGCACATTTTCTGTCAGGATGTGACAGAAAGGTCAGTAGATTCCCCCACTTTTTTTCTTCTTTCTCTCCGTCTTTCCTTCCCTCTTTCGCCTTGAAGAGATCCGCCGTGCCACCCAGCAGACGGAGGAGCGGCTAGAGGAGGGGAGGGTGCTGGCGTAATGCCCACATGCCAGCCACAGTGGCAGCCCGTGCCAACAACTCGTTTGAGACGTTGTCATTTAGAGTAATGAACAATTCAAGCTGTGGCGTCGTCTGTGCCATCGCTGTGTGAATAGTTGTGTTTAAGGTTGAGAACTGACACACAAGTGTTGTTTGGATCCTTCCATGTTTGATGTATAGCTCCCCACTCTTATGTCCAGTGCAGTCACTGTGTCTCGGAGTGTTTCAGAACGAATGAGTCACAATGGGATGTAGGCTAAGGTAGTGTCTAGATATCCATGGTGACGGGTTGACACAGCGGAGTGTCCTGTCCTCATTTTAACTGGTCCACAGTTCACTGCCTTAAAGAGTTTGGAGGGGGAAGTAAGTTCATGTGTGTGTGTGTGTGTGCGTGTGTGCGTGCGTGTGTTCTGTCTCTGTGGATTGAAATTGGACTTAGTTGGCCATGTCCACACACACACACACACACACACACACACACACACACACACACACACACACACACACACACACACACACACACACACACACACACACACACACACACACAGACACCCGCGCAAGCAAGCATGCATGCACGCACAAAGACAAATGCATTCATACATTTATACAGTCTGAACTCGTGCCAGACGTTCCCAATGTTTTATTCATCGTTTTTCTTCTCCCTGTGCAGAAAATGTCCCCATGTCACCTCAGCAATATGTTTGATGTCTCCCACATACACCTCCAGTGTTTGTTTACTCCATGCAGGACAAAGTCAAAATAAACAGAAAATAAAACAGGTCATTTGACATTTGTAGAACATCGTCTCTCATATGTTTGGGTAATAACCGCCCTGACCCGCAGTGTCTGTTTAAATTCATTATGCAAACCGTGACTCACAGGGGGAAGAAATCCGTGTCTGCTTAACTGAAAAACACCACTTGCTTTAACAGCCCCCCCCCCCCCCCCCCATCCCACCCATCCAAAAAAATATCATACCCTTTCATTTCCCTGAAATGTCTTTCCTCCACTTTCCATTTCCTTTCCATCAACAAGGTCGCTAATTTCAGTGCCTCCTCCGACGCGACTCCTCTGACTGAATCCTCTTTCAGGCGTCGGGGTGGGAGATGACAGTGTCACACATTAATCTGCCTGCCTGCCCGCCAAGGAGGCAGCGTGAGGCAGGGCATCTGGCAGGAAGCAAGCCTATTCCAGACAGCCGTCTGGTGTCAGTCAGTCAGTCAATCAGTCAGTCACCTAACCCCCTTGGGTCGTGGTCAGCGCCAGCTCTGCTGTTTCTTCTGCTCACATCCCCCCCCCTGAAACTGAGAATCCCAATTTGCCGTTCACGCATTCACAGGCGAAGCGTTTCAACAGTTTCAGAGCCCAAGCAGCTTCAACCATTCTCACCTTGTGTAACGTCATCGCACTCATTTATCATTGACCAACCCACACACACACACACACCAGACTCTCTCTCTCTCTCTCTCTCTCTCTCTCTCTCTCTCTCTCTCTCTCTCTCTCTCTCTCTCTATTTTCTTTCTGTCTCTTTGTCTGTGTCTATCTGTCTCTCTGTGTGAGAGAGAGAAAGAGGAGAGACACACACACACAGGCACAGGCTCAGGCGCACACGCACACGCACACGCACACGCACACACACACACACAGACACACACACTCCTATCCCCCCCTGATATTCTTTGATGAGACCACTCATCTCTCTCCCACCCCTTCTTTTCTCTCATATTAAGTGTCTGTCTTTTTAATTAGCCACATTTCTATGGAGAATGATGAATAATAATGAGGAATATTGCCACTCCATGGAGCACCTGAAAATGTTTCATTCATTCATTCACTCATTTTAGACGGCACTCCAGAATTATGCCTGCTGTCCTGACGACTTCGCCTCATCTTATCAGCTGTTCTTTGACTGATAAATAGCAACCTAAATAAATAAATAAAGTGCAGAAATAAATAAAGCGAGCATCTAATGAAATGTCAATTTGATGGTTCAAATGTGGCTCCCAGCCAACGTTTGCTCCAAATACATCCAATTTAGTGAGAAGAAGCAGAGGCAGTGTGTGGCTCTGAGCGCGAGTCAACCCAGAAGGCTTCCTTTCCCTGGCCGCGCTCTGTTTGGTGTTCGTTCTGTGTGTCTGTGTAAGGTGGGGGGGGGTTAAGGAGGTCTTCACATGTTATTCCTGTGAGAGCGTACATCTAAACCTATGCTACTCCTGTCAGGTGAACTGTGGTTGATTCTTTTTGGTGTGTCTGTGTGTCTGTGTCTGTATGTGTGTCTGTGTTTATGTGTGTTTGTCTGAGTGTATGTGTGTGTGTGTGTGTTTGTGTGTGTTCATTATAATAATAATAATAGTGATGGTGGTGGTGGTGGTAGCTCTCCTGGAGAGGCTCTCTGCCGTTTAAAGGTGCAGTATTTTGTTGTTGTCAGAAAATAGAACAGCTTCTAGAGCTAGAGTGATTGATGGCTTTTGCTTTTGTTTCCTTGTATCCTGTGCGTCTGATTTGTTTTCACATCTCTGCTTGTCATGAATATTTGACACAAAGAGAAGAAACGAGGCAAAAAGTAATGCATTGGGGTAGTACAACAATGATACCTTTACAGTTACATCACTGAAGCATTTCTAGAAGCAATTATGTTTTCACAGGAAAGAAATTACACTTTATACACAATATATATATATATATATATATATATATATATCCGTATGTGTGCTTTCATGTGCGTGCGCGTGCGCGCGTGCATGTGTGTGTGTGTGTGTGTGTGTGTGTGTGTGTGTGTGTGTGCGTGCTAGTACCTCTGTCCTCAGTACTGGGTCAGATAGTGGTCATCTCTGGCTCATCCCAAGTCTGTTTGCACTGGCTTAGCTGCAGAGAGGCCGTCATTAAACACTCCTTAATGGAAATCCATGGTTGGAGGACCGTGAGCTGAATATCTCCTCCAGTGCCATCAGTCTTACTTAAAAAGTGCTAAAAGGACCATTTAATCCAGCAGCAGGCACTTGCTTTTTCACCTTCTTTAAACATCACATAGCGTCCATCTTGCAGTCACATTGAAGTAGGAGGGTTTGTGTGTGTGTGTGTGTGTGTGTGTGTGTGTGTGTGTCTGTGTGTGTAAAATAATTTCTAATGTCACAGTGCACTGTGTTTGCTCCCTGGGTGAAATGGTCTATGTGGAAGAGGAAACGTCAGGATGTGGTCAGTCGTCATCTTGAGGATCTACTAGTGGAATGTGGGGCTTATCGTGAAAGACAGAAAAATGTTTCTGGAGGAGGGTGCAGTGTTCCTTTGTGGCCTGTTGAGGGCGCTAAATCCATTTCATTCCCTCGTTTCTGTCAGCCAACATTCCTATTGATTCTTTGCCACTGAGTGAAATATTTGGTGAATTTCACTGAGTGTGAATGAGAGAGGAAAATGTTTAAGTGGAAAAGTCATAAAGCTTTCTGTTAAACGGCTTATGCGTTCGTAAATGCCTTTAGTTTGTCATATTTGCAAAGAGATCGAAGACATATAGTTGTTAGTTGTTTTTAAGAGAACAGTTTGATGGCAGTTTGAGCCCTCAGGCTTAAAAGTACAACTATTGGCGAAATCTGCCTTTGTGCGTGTGTGTACGTGTGTGTGTGTGTGTCGAAGATGTCCAGTAATCACACAAACACGTCTAGCTTCTCAGCATCCTGCCAAGAAGAATACCTCTCTCATGATTTCAATCCTCCACCTGAGCCCCTGGGCCCCGGGCCATCAGTGTAATGATAAACGATGCTTCGCTAGCTCTGGCAACAAGACGCATTCCCGTGTGGGTTTCAGTTTGAAGCAACTCTTGTGAGTTATGAACTGACAACCACAGACATTGACATAGAGGAATGGTCATAACTGGTGAATCAGTGCTGTAATCATAACCCCCCCGTGCCCCCCCCCCCCTCCAGATATCAAAAGCTTTTTAAAAGGAAACATCTCATTCTTGTAGCATTCTCATCAGCACTCAAATCGGTAAGCATTTTCTCTAGTCTAGTTGCTAGTCGGCCATATTCAAATAAGTAATCTTTGGCCCTGGTGGTCCAACAGGAGAGACCCCAGGACAAAGCCTGTTGTGTGCACCATCTGGGCCTCGATGAGAGTGGATCCTTGCAGGGGTCCTCTGTGAATAGGCACCGCCGTAGCCATTAACCGGGGCTAATTCATCCTCGCGGCGGAAAGAAGCCCTCGTGGGCTTACGAATGAATGGCGTCTGCTGCCAGGCAGCACCTGTGTGTGTGTGGCTGTGATTTATAGGGGCTCGGAGGCTGTGATGACAGGGCCACTCCCCTAACAGCCCCCCCACCCCCACCCCCACCCCACCTCATCCACCCCGCAGAGCCACAGGTGAACCCGGGGCGATCGATCCTCCAGCGAGGATGAGGGAAGCAGATTAAGTCAAGCTGAGACGTGGTGCGCTCGCTCACACAGGCGATCGCTCTGCCTGGGGGGGTTTGGTGGGAGG
The DNA here is from genome assembly GCF_900700415.2 of Clupea harengus. Lineage (NCBI taxonomy): Eukaryota > Metazoa > Chordata > Actinopteri > Clupeiformes > Clupeidae > Clupea > Clupea harengus. The sequence goes on from NC_045172.1 coordinate 15,359,710, forward strand.
GGGGTGGGGGGGCTCATGGAGAGACAGACAGCCGCAGGTTACAGACAGACACACACACACACACACACACACACTCACACACACACACACACACACACGTACACAGACAGAGACATGCATAGATGTGTACACTCGGAGAATAATGTATTTAAAAGCTGATAAGCACACACTTTCACATATATCTTTTTGTCCACTCATGTCTGTTCATCCCTCCTTCTACATTCATCTGTATTTATTTAAAAGTGCATTCAATTCTGTACATCACAAACACACACACACACACACACACACACACACAGAACACACTCAAATGAATGCATTCATGCACATAAAACACACTGGTGGACGAAGAGGTGAGTTGACACAAAATAATGCTCACATAAGCAGTAACATATGGAGTCCACCCACATGCATAAGCCGACAGACACATACCCATATCTAGCCTTTAGTTATTTAACCTTGAAGAAGATTAAGAGATTTTTTCAAACCGAAAGAGCAGATGTGTTTATGTTTGCCTATTAGCACATTGGCTTCTTCTATTTGTGTCCATTTCACCTAAGTGTGCATATGCATATTTTTTACAATTTATTCTCTCTCTCTCACACACTCTCTCTCTCCATCTCCCTGACTCCCTCTCTCTCTCACTCCATCTCCCCGACTCTCTTCACCTTGCTCCAATATCGAGAAATCCGACACAAACATCTGGGTTCGGCTCGCTGACCCACTGACAGTAACCTGCCCCTCCCTCCCCCGCCGAATCAAAGCACCATTGTCTGACGCGACCTCTCACTCTCACACACCCTCACTCTATGGGGTAGCAGAACAGAATACACAAGGAGTGTCCCCATCCCTCCATATTTCCTTACGTGCAGCTCACCCCACCCCCCACCACCCCCGCTGAATGCTTTTAAAACATTTATGAGCCGTGAGCCATCGATGGGATTGGGAAACATGCTTTCACCACACTGCCATGACCCTGGAGAGTTGTGTTTTGACGTGTTTCATGCCAAGACTTATGTTTATGAAACTGACATTTTTTGGGTGTGTGTTTACAATGAAAACTTTGTATTGTGGATTCCGCCTGTGACCACAGGTCCTACTCCATTGTGTGGCTGGGGACTTAATGATATCCTCTTAGCAATCAACTTATCATGTTGAATACCAGGTAAAGTGACCCTCCACATAATAACTACAATTAAACCATTACAAAATCCCACACCATCCGTCTTGGAATTTTCCCTTCTAGGACTCCTAAGTGGAAGGTGTTGACATCTTGTAATCTGACTGGCACTGAGAGTTTGACAATTGACAGTTTGAAACTCATGGTCATGATTTATGTGTTCATGTGTTCAGCTTTATTTACTTTGAATTTCAACGGCATTTCTGGGTATTTACACACTATAGTCAGACAGATAGTATTTTCTTCATGTTGCCAATCGTCTTTGGAGCTCTAACTTACAATTATGTAGAGCCTACTGAAAAGGTGGCAGCAGCATAAGTATCCTGGACTGGCAAAGCATAGTGCAGGGGAATGAGTAGCTAGGGCTGTTCCAGCTTCAATAATAAACCAGAATAAGCACCATATAAACCACGCTTTCCATTAACCTAAATGGTTTATAGTACTTTCTCTCTCTCTGATAAAAGCCATCAACCTTCCTCGCACTCATTTGTTTACTCCAGAAGTTAGCTATTTATTTTGTTTATTTTAATGCCAGATGCCTTGCTGGCGTATAAACATTGTCTCAGCTTCAGCACAAACATTTCTGTTGCAGTTGCAATTGTAATTTTATGCTAGTATCAGACCCCAGCCAGGGTGCGGGGCGAGCCTGTGTAATGGCCCCTCTCCTTTGCCCGTGTTGTGTGCTGTTTCTATGACAACCGAGCAGACTTATTAAAAACCAAAAAAAAAGAAAGAAGAAGAAGTCGAAGTTTCACCTTTTCTGAGTTTGCCCTTTTACCTGACAGCCAAGATAAACGAGCGAAGTTCGTCAAGGCCGCGAGCACAAACACGCATTTCTGCTCGCCGGTCAGGGATGATGGGCTCCCTTCGAAACCTTTTGTTTACTTAAACTCACAGGGAGCATAATGCGGCCATTCAGGACACGGCCCCCGCACCGACCACTGGGCAGGAAAAATAACAGCCTCTGTCCCACAATGCACCTGTTTTCCAATAACGTCATATGTCACCTTCAACTAATTGCTACAATGACGTGTCTGGACAGAACTAGTAGACCATCTGCCCCACACAAATGCTAACAAAACACAAACTTTGCCCCATCGAGTACAAGACTTTGACATGGTCCCCTGAGGACTTGGATCCAAGCCAGATTGAAGGAGCAAGTTCACCACAGTGTGACTCATTAGGTGAAGGGCTTAGGTGAAGGGCCTTCTTGTGTCATTCCAGTGTAAAAATACATTTTTGTTTTTGTAGATCAAGTAAGAGAGCTATTGGTATCATCTCACCCCTAGTGAAGGTGCATTGGGCAAGTTGATAATGCATGGTGATGCAAAAAAGGGTAAATATGTCATCAGCACTTAACTGTACACCTTCTGTTACCAACATGTTTTTAGCATTGAAAGCACTTCTCTCTTTACCCTTGGAGGGAAATATCTGACCTCAGTGGATGCACACTTTAGTAGATTAATCCAAACATTTAAATGTTGCCCCCTTTATGCAACAGAGAAGTTATAGACAGCAGCAGAAATGGATGACTCCAGCAGTTAATTATTAATTCCAGCGGTTATGGAAATGTAGCTTTTTGATATTGACTGGTATCCTAGAATACAGTTTCTTTGCAGTATGCCAGCTATAAGGACGACTGACCACAGATGTTGCTATGGAGGACACAGGAGAGACAGTTATCAGATGACCTTAACCTCTTAAAATCTAAATCAGAAGGAGACATCTGTTTTTCCCAAATCACCCGATGGCATTGTTGTTTCCTCCTCTTCCTCCTCCATTCTGTTCTCTTTGGCCTCCTTAGCCTACCTGTGAAGTAGATAAGAAAGTGTTGCCAAGCCTTGATGGTTTTTTGATTTCTTGAACACTACATCCAGGCATTTCAAATCCTCAGTATACAGACATGAAGAGACTGGCAGCACTTGGATACCAAAGCAAAGGGCAGAGGAAATAATTGAGAACAAACCCTGACATCTGTCGTTTTAATTTAGGCCCTCCATGTTGGCTTAGGTTGCTTTGATGAAGACAAAACGAGGCCGAGCAGACAGCCTCATCTTATCCTCGACACATTTGAATGAATCAGTCATGAACTTGGCTCCAGTTGGGGATTAGCTGTAGCTACAGCATCATAGTGACCTCTTGGTCTTGCACCCTAGATTCACACTGCGAGGTACTCATTTATTTATTTTATTTTTGTTGCTAAAGTCAGACAGCTCACCCAAAAAAGACCACCGATTGACTCTGGGAAAACGATTTGCAGAACACGATTTGCTTCCAGCGAGGCAAAAAGGGAAGGTTAATCAGGAGATTTATTTTGTTGCTTTTTATATATTCTTTTTTTATATATTTTTCTTCGTCTTATCACTCTCTCTTCCCCCCCCCCTCTCTCTCCCTTTCTCTCTCTCTTTTTCTCTTACTTGTAAAGCCTCTTCTGGTTCTTCTTATTTAAACCTTTAATTAGAGTTTGTTTACTGGGTACAAAGCCTACTTCACAAACGTAGCTGCGCTAATGAGATACTGGGAAGCACAAAATAAAACATTGCCTCAGGTGAAACAGCCAAAGCTACGGTTCTCCTACCCGAAACGATATGTGCAGAAAAATAGATAAATAAAGAAATGAATCAACGCGCTAATAAATAAATCCATGTTAACAGTTGTGTCACACACATTTTTTATTTATCGCATGCCCTTTTCGCAGGGGTCAGAGCTCTGTTAATTAGCTTTTGTCAACAGGCAAAGATGTGATGGAGTCACTAGGGCAGTGAGTGTGACACGTATCTAAGGGATTGTTCCCCGATAAAGCATGCAGCCGAATAACATAGTGCCTGGGTGTTGATTCCTGCCGTATCTGCTGTAAGCAGAGCCACAGTGAGTAGTGTTCATCAAGTAGGCTTTGTAGGTGAAATTGGTACCAGCCTCACATGGGAGTACCAGACTATGTAGGTAACTTACCCTGTGAGCAGGAGCCGGGTGAATGTGGGTGCAATTGTGTGTAAATTGTGATACCGTCTTTGCGAGGGCCACCAAAACACACTGGTGCTGTCCTTGCAACAGCAACAATATGTTGGTAGTCTCACCCGATTGGACAGGCATCAACCATTCAACACAAAGGCAGATCAATTAAGTTGAACACCTAGGGGGCGCCACACAAAGTGTAGTGTCCTCCACGTGGTCAAAATAATGATAATCCACAAATCAGTCTCGTTAAATATATCAGTCTCATAAAATATATTATACTATCAATTTGGAACTCCGATTAATAATTAAATTAATAACTACAACCAAAGTTACCTTACTAATAGTATAGTTGAAGGTCATTAGAATTCTGAATAGAAGAGGTTGGCAACGTCCATTCTTGTGCAACATTAAATAAACCAGCGTATATAAATCAAAGTATTTATTTACACAATGATAAGAAAATAACACACAATATGTAATCTAGCTAAATGTAGCTAACCAATGAATTGAAGGAATAGGTGTATGTGTAATCGAGAGGCAGTGTGTGTGTGAGCTTGTGAGCTCGGGGTTGCGCTGTTAGGAGCGCGCCAGAAAGAATGTGTGTGTGTGTTCCTTTGTCTGATCACCGTAGTTCTGCGTGCATGTGTGTGCACGTACGCGAACATACATGTGATGTGAACAAGGACGAGCCTATATGCAGCGCGAAGTTCGAGTATTCTCTTCGCGTGTGAGGCTATGTGAAGGCCAATGTATGTGTAATCGTGCGCGATTAAGATGCCATGTTTAGAAGAGGGAAATGGTTAGTGATGCATGCAAGACCCGATGTGTCTGAGAAGCAATCCTAACGATAACCCTTAGATGGTGTGGCGAAGCCAACTACCAGCTAACAATGAACATATATATAAACAGTTACGTTCAGTAAACAAAACATATGAAACACATGAACAATGGCATGTAAACAGTCTTATGCTTAGCCAGGTTGTGAATAGCTAGGATAGCTAAATGCCCAGTTAATGTCAGAGTTACCAGTCCTTTGGGAAAAGCTGGTCCGACGTGGATGAGGCAGAGAAGAGATGATGCCGTCCGTAAATGGAGAAAGTTGTCCTTGCTGTGATGTTTCTGTTTTTCTGCAGTTTAGGTCGGAGGATTTGATCGCTCAGAACGTTGCAGTCTGCCTTTTGTTCCCGTTGTGTGGAGTTAGCTAGCAGGTCTGTTGTTAGCTGCTTTCCTCTGCACTTACTGCGTCTCACTTATCAGTTCGGTGACTGAGATCTTAGGCGTGTGTCGGCCGTAAGAAGTTGAGAACAAAGAGAGTTGGTTGTTCACCGGTTGACGGTGTTCTCACGCGTTGCTGGAGGTGAGGAGAGGTGTGCGCCTGGCTGGAAGGCCGGCGAAAGAGAGAAGAGTCACATCTGGGGAGATGCGGCTATTATCCACGCTCAGGTGGGCGTGGTTAAGAAAAGCATCGGGTTACATTTTTATGACAGGTAAAACCTGACGTAGTTTCCGGGGGAACCCATAGACAAGTTACTGATTAAAGTCAACCACAATGGACCATTCCAGGTGTACCTACAGCTTTATTGGATTGGAAATGGAAAGACAAGAAAGTACCAAGAAAAGTCAACAAAATATACATTAAGACACACACACACATGCAAAAAAAATACGACACATATTTAATAGAGGTAGCCTACTTCTAGATTTGCTGAAAGGTATTATAAAGAAATTGAAGTGGAGCTTAACATCCGTTTCAGAGAAGAGACAGTGAGGTGCTACAGAGGGATGAGGCGGTCGTGAGTGAATTGAACCATTGGTCTGTGAGTGAATTGTGGTCTTTCGGCTCCTCTGGTTTGGTGTCCAGCCACTGAGCAGACAGTCTTTGTAGTTCTGCTACAGCAGGCTGATAGGGTCAAGACTAGGCATGTGGGTTTTCTCGGATGGCTGATAAATATCAAAGCCGCTTAAATGATGACACAGCACCTTGTTGAATGGTCAGAAGTAGCAAAGGAGATGAGACGAGCCTTCTGTGAGGCTTCTGGATGAGAAACTGATGCACGTCACGGCAAAGCAACATTAGAAAGTATAATAGGCTTAGTTTGAAAGTGTGGTATGACATGCTTTCTGTTTTAATAACAGCCCACGCTTTTAAATCAAGGCACATTTCAATGTTCTCTGCAGAACTTGATATTTACATTATATTATCCGGTAAAGTCACCCTCTGTGTGTTTTCACACTTTCTTACACGTTCCTGGCGCAATATAATTAAAATGTAATTGTGAAGCAAGAAATATACAATTAAATAGCACAAATCCCAAAGTATTACTGCAACCTAAATCTCTTGCATAAATATGAGGTGTAGCAAAGCCCAAACCACCTACATCGGTCTTGACATACCTCTCTCTCTCGCTCTCTCCCTCTCTCTTCCTCTCTTTCTCTCTCTTTAATGAAGAGCCCTTGTGTGAGTTTGTTTCCCTGGTAACAGCCCCGGTCCCTGAAATCAGTCTTCCGTGATTGTCCACATGAAAATGACTCCGTTGAGATGCCATGCGGAAACATAAATACAGATAGGGACAGCAGATCGGGCCCGGGGAAGCTGCAGGTCCACTGAGCTATAAAATTGACTTGGAATCAATACAGTTGCAAATACTTCAGGCGAGACAAGATGTATGATCTGGACATTACAGGAAAAAAAAGGGTAGGGAAAGCAGTGCTGGGCTACTGCATACAAGCAAGGCACTAGGGGACAATTCCGTGTGCTCGTGAGGGGACCCATATGTAATGTATATTACTTTATGATAGTGCTACTCGCTGAACTTGCCAAATTTCCCCTGAGTTGATGATGACCGTTAATACAAGAGATTCTCTGCTAAGAAAGGCGCATTTTTTGCCTGTTCCTAGGTTCCTACGATCCTAAGAGAGTCGTCTTGATGTTATACATGGGGGTATCTCTTTTCCCCCTAGCACCAGGGCTATCTGTTATTTGATGGGTTTAGCAGGATACCTCTCTGATACCAATATTGTACTTTTATTTACCCCCCCCCCCCCCTCCTCCAACATCAGTGGTCTCTGGTTGCTGTTCTTACAAATACTCTACTCCTTTTACATACACGTAAAAACAAAACAATCAACCTATCTGCTCTTCAGAAGAACCTTCTGGTGGGTCCGGCCCTTTGCAGTGTTTTTCTGACGCAGTCTGCAAATCGCCAAAAGCCCTCGTCCATTGGGAAAGCAGAGAGGAGGTCCAAGGAACGCTTGAAAACATATCAGGCATGTTCTCGCCGAACCATATCCCAGTAGACGCCATGACGAGTGGTCCCTTTACAACTCTGGATCGTGCTGATGGGAGTCGCCCATTAGGGGATTTGTTGCTTCCCAAATAGCAGACACATAAAACGGATGAGGGAAAGGGAATTGGAGGAGCATGGGCTCGCTAAAGTGATTCTCTGTGAAAACAAGGGTTGGCTACATGGTGTGTGAATTAATGGGTTCCCCATTAAAAATGCAACTCTCTAAACCAGATCATGGGGTTTTCTTTTTTGCATCTTAAAACTGGTGCCCTCATACGCTTGTCAGTGTAAAGAGGAAAGCCTAGTCAAAAACTTTCCCCAGAAATGTTTAAATGTATAATATATCAGTTGAAAAACGTACAATACTCAAATGAGAAATAATGGTGTTGATCGGAAGAGTAAATAACGAGGGCAGTCCGCCGCCAAACTCAACTGGTTGATTTAGTTTTGCCTGGTCAGACACTGTCTGCATGTCTAATTAATAAAGCTTTTTTTTGGGACGGGGGATTTCAGTGCAGGCTGACTTTTTTTTAAGTGGCATTTTGTAAAATTGACCACGTCATTGTACTGCTGTGTGGTTTGCTTCGCCCAGCGGGCTGAGTGTCCCTACTGTTTGTGGCTTCACTGAAGGGTCCACAGCCTGTCTGCTGGAACAGGAGGAAGTGTGAATGTGGACGAGTGCCGGTCTCGGAGGTGGAGAACGATAAGCTCTCTCTTTCTCTCCTCTGTGTTCTTGGATCGCAGTCATCATCTCCAACCAGCCCAGCAACAGCCCTTATCTTTTAGCCCTCCAGTCAACACACACTCCTTGCTGCTTTACGGGGGATTTATCTTCCATTGAGGTAGAAATAAGAAATTACTAGAGCTTTCTTGCTGAAATTGCACTGCGCCACCTCATCTGTGGGAATGGATTTGGAGACACCACAGTACTGCAGTCTTCACTGCAGTGGCGTCTCAGCAGGACAGTTGCCTCTGCAGTATAGTGTGTCCTTAGGGGGTGACTTGCATCAGATGCTAGTACAATTGGGTTGTTGCTGTTTGACCCAAACCACTGGCAGAATATTTTTATTTGCTGTTTGACCAAATGCTGGTAAAGGAAAACCTTATGTACCTAGCTAACTGTCTCACAAAGATGTCCAATTCTTTCTTTAAAACAAAGTTCAGCTCCACAGCCTTACATTAACTCATTGTAATTATAGTTTAGCTCACTTTCTGTACACTGCATTACACTAAATCAAGGTTGTTCTGTCTCATAAATGACAGGAGACACTATTTCACAGCCAACTTTAGCAGCCCATTCATTTGGGAGCTTGAGGTGTAGTGGAGTTTATACCCTATGTGATAATCTAACAGAGTTTTCCCTTATATAAAATTATGTTAATTTGAAGTAGTTGCTGAAACACATAGATTATAACATAACTTTAGCAGGCAACTATACAATATCTGTCTGAGTTCAGTAGTTTCTAAAACCTGCGGTCCAGCTCCATAATAAGAAAATCTCAACAAATCACATTTTCAATTGCATATACAATGATCCAGCATCTCACTATATAGAGACATGTCTTGATGTTGCCATGATCACGGTCAGAAGTCAGTGTAATATTCCTCACTTCATTTCTTGGGGAAGAGTCTAGCTACTTATCTCTCAAGCGCTTTCCGTTTCTTTCTCTCAACATTAAATTGCTGATTACGCAGTTAGGAACAAACCTTGTTTGCAAAATGGCATCTCAGAACAATAAGGCCTGTAACCCTTTTGAGAATAGCTGCCTGGACAGAAAATCATTACAAAGATAATGAAAAAATAAATGTCTGTTTGGAGAAATTCTAGGTTATATCATTCTCTGAGCATGAGAATTAAACTCTGTGGCTTCTCTTTGTGGCTTAGGGTTTGAAATGATCTATTATTGGGTTATTATTACTGTAGTTAGTCATTTTAAACAGATCTAGCTCAGTATATTTCTGAATATTGTTCATAGTTCATACCAGATTAATGGTGAATTTTGGTGCTTGTTTTTATATTGAATAGGTCAGGAAGATTATATACTTACTGTATTGTACCTATTCAGTTTGAAATGTCATAGCATTATTTGCAGTTCATAAAAAGGAGGCTGAAAAGTGAATTGCGGCTGCTTGCATTGAGCCCTCGCTCTGTGTCTTGGGAAATAGCAGGCATGCTTAACCCTCCATGAGATGTAAAATGAGGGACTATCTGTCAGAAGTGGAGTCTTTTTAGAAAAAGTGCCTCGACAAATCGGAGGAGCGATGCATATGTCCGACCGTGAGGCAACAGTCGAAATTACTGGGTATTCTTCCAGTTGTCTGTGTCTTCCTGCGTCCCTGCGATAGACATCCATGTCTGTCTCCACGCTCAGCTCAATCGCCCTTCTGGGGCCCTTGTCATAACACCGTACAACTCAAAACGCTTTGCCAGCTTCAATTAATTTGCAGACCCCGTTGGCTAATGCTGCAGTCTCTGTCTGGCGCACATCAATACAAAGTTATGGCTCACAGGCTTGTGCTGATTACACTAGCAATATGTAGCACCGGAGGGGGGGACCGCCACGTGTCTCTCGCTCTATTTGTTGTGTAATCCTTGGTAAGGAATATTAATATCTTCAAGATATGCAAGCTGTGTGTGTGTGTGTGTGTGTGTGTGTGTGTGTGTGTGTGTGTGTGTGTTTGTAAGTGTTTGGTCTCATCAAACGAATAGACGTGCTAAATGTGCTGCATTGTTTGGATAGTCGTGTCTTTTCAAGCCGTGATCTGTAATGTTTGTTAAATATTTGAATGTAGTGTTTTCCTTCAGTTTTTCAATCAGACACTGGTTGTTTCAATAGCTGCTGAAGCGCTGTTCTTTTCCCCCTCTCACACGCCTTCGCCTTGCCTCGAGTGTTTGCTGAATGGCAAATATCGCGCGGCGGGGTGAGATGAATGCTAAGACGAGGTGGCGCATCAAAATATCCGCCAAACGTCTCCGTTATTCAATTTTCGACGCCGCATTCTTTTGCGTCCTCATCACCTTTCATGGAGATTGCATTCAATCACGGCGCGCCGTTTCTTCTAATTAACATCCCCATCCTGTTGCATTTGCCAGGCAGAATTCTGCTTCGTTTTCCGTCGTTGTCTTGCCCCCTGGGGAACGCTGCTGCGCCTGTCGAGGTCATTATGGATGTGCCTAATGGGACACACAGCTGCCGGAGTGATTTGCTGCATTTTGTTCTGAATTGCATCACAGAACAGGTGAAAATGATCATCCGCCATATTCATCTTGTTTTGAGCAAACGTTTTTTTTTTTTTTTTTTTTTTAAGGAAGACATTCCTGCTGTCATTGTACAAACATAATAGGTGGAATAAGGGTCAAGCTCTAGGTCAAGTTACAAAGGTCTCAGCTCTTTTATTTAATCAATGGCAACACTGAGGTCCTTTTGAGGCCTTGCTTTTGGTGGCCTCAGTCAATAATAACATGCTGCCTTTGAGTTGTTAAGCATGGACGTGTACATGATTGGATTGATTCCCCCCAGCAAGCTTGGCCCTGCATTCAGTATTTTATCAATTTACTCATTTTTACTTCATATGTTCAGTCATTAATTCATTCACTAATTTATTTGTCCATGCAGTTTTCCTGTTCTATTAACATTTACTTTGTATTCATCTTTCTGCTCTAACTGCCTGTAGGACCAAGTCATCTGTCAACTGTAAGAGTTTTCTCCAATGTATTATTTGGGGCCTTGTCCTTCACAAATGTTTCATTCCTCTGTTATTTTAAGCATTACGGAAAGTCAGTACCTCAAACCTGAAAGACCTTTTTAAACTAATCTGCTTCAGTTAATGACATATTACATTTGTTTACCAGCATCTAGTGTTAAAAGTGATTCGCATAGGCCCTATAATATTCTTTGATTTTAGTGTCATACAAATCCTAATGTGATACTTCAGTTCAGTTCATCATGCAGAGCAATTCTTAATATTTTTAGTTTTTTTTTTTATATTTATGCCAAGCTATACAGTGCAATGCACACATGCAATGTGAATCTTTTTATCAAACTGATAAAAACAAGCGAGAAGCAATGCATGACAGATCTTATCAGATTTGCCTGCACCTTGAAGCCTGATGCCTTTCTCTTGGAGGCTTCAGATTCGCATTGCAGAGTACAGCATCCTAAGCGAGCCCAACAGCACTGGCCACAAGCCCTGCCGCTGCCTGCAATGTGTGTGGGATGCTGCATTATCAGCACGTCTCAAGTCCTGACTCACCTAATTGTCGTGGAGCCGAAAAGAGAGCTCTTTCGCATTGTTTTCACTGCGGACCACCCCCTGGGAGCAGAAGCCGAGTGATGTCTCTACAGCCTGCAGATCCATCAGATTTGCCTCGCCAGCAAACAATTACAATGGACGGAATTATCTCTGCAGTCTTATCTGAAATAGACACAAGCCTAGGCCCGTTGACTATTGTTTTTTTTCCTGTTTTCCCCTCTTTTTTTACTTTTTTTGCTTTTCCGGTTTCGCTCTCATTCTCCCTTTTCATCCACCTGTCTCCAGGGCTGTTTTGGGATTGCGTACGCGCCACGTCAATGTCCACCGGAAATCTTATTATGCAGAAGCGTTCGGATCGAACTGTCGGCTGACGAATACCCATCTAGCTGACAAAAGAGGGCGCTCCTCGGAGAGACGTGGCGGAAACACCTCCGGCCTGTCTGTCTCTGGTCTTTCTCTTTTCGGCAACAAGGAATCACTCATGCTGAGCATACGCGCGCCCGTTAGTTGCAATTCCCGTCACTTCCTGGACTATCTCTGCATGGGCGAAATAAATGTTTTACTGTACCCTGTTTCAACTTCACAATAAAAGGGCCCAAAGATTGGCATATGTAGAGGAGATAGATTGCATGGAGATGAAAGGACATTATCGTGGGGAGAGAGAGAGAGAGTGAGAGAAAGAGAAAGAGAGAGCAAGAGCGAGAGAGGCGCCATGCTCATTGATGCACCCCAATCTTTAAACTGTCGCTGTGATCCGACAGAATGCTAACTACAGCCTCTCACTCTCGGATGGGGACGGTGCGAGGGAATGTTCCATTTGAATGGAAGACAGAAGCAATCTCTGATGTATTTCTCTCTTCTTGTTTTCCAATAGAGGGGAAGGATGGGGGCGATGTAACAATGGCACACATTCAGCATGATGAATGTTTCCACATGTTCCGTGTTTTTCATCATCTGACACCTTTTAAGGAGCGGGGCCATGCTCTCCAGCTCTATCCCACCCTGTGAGACTCTTTGTACTGTAAGCATATTATGAAATATTAGTGGAATGCCTGCAATGGATCCCATAGGCGCAGTGAAATATGGGACTGGCTCGAATGAGTTTCTGTGTCTCCTTGTGTGCGTCTGTGTGTGCGTCTGTGCGTGTGCGTGCATGCTTGTGTGTGTGTGTGTGTGTGTGTGTGTCTGTCTGTCTGCTGATGATGTGTGCATACAGAACTTGTGAATCATGCACACTGGTCCCATTCTGTGCACATTCTGGGACAACGCTAGGGCTATTAAATCTTCTGCTTCAGCCATGGATTTCATTTAAGCAATGGCATCTTTTCCAAAAGCTCCCCTTGTTGAAGGAAATACGAATCAAAGAGCAACTGGCTTTGATGTTGTTGAACTGCAATTTAAACAACGGACACACACCAAGTTTCATCACATGAGAAGAATTATGGGGTGTACTTTCTGAAGTCACAGATCTGAGAACAGTTCACTCTGGCATACACAGCATGCTCCAGCTAGTTTGGCCTTTTTTCCCCCACACAGTCCAGCTTTGATGAAAACAAATGGGATATGTGAGAGGCTAATGGACATTTAAGCCATGATCTGGCACATATACACTCGTTAGAAGTGGCGCAGATGGCTGTGGTATCATTTATCCAATAAGGGCATTAATCAATCCATGCAACAGCCTAGCAAAATGAGCCATTCACAGATGAAGTGACTCGTTTTCGATGTCTCCGCATGGGGAGATTAGTGTGATATGCTCACCAGACTAATCAGGCACTGTCAATTCCCTAATTGTTGTCACACATATGTAGTGTTAGAAACAGGCGTCGGTTTTTTTACTGTATTTTTTTCTTCTTCATTTCTTTGACATTATGAGTGTATATGACAGGCTTATAGACTGCTGTCAGAGCAAAAACAAAGCTCATATGATATAAATATGCAAATCTATCTTCATAGGATACACGTTCAGACAGACAGAATGAAAGACAAGAAAAACACAAAGAAAATATCTGAATTCCACTTCTACACAGTGTGGCTGTGAAAGTGGCAGCCTGAAAGGCTCGGTCCCTGTCCACCAATCATCTCACACACCTTATCTGTTCTCTGTCTCAAGAACACGCTCGCCTTTTCCTGTGTCTGTAAAGAAATCAAATTAAGCGGAACTTAGACTTTCTTTCCTAGAGGGTGTGTGTGTGTGTGTGTGTGTGTGTGTGTGTGTGTGTGTGCGTGCGTGCGTGCGTGCGTGCGTGCGTGCGTGCGTGCGTGCGTGCGTGCGTGCGTGCGTGCGTGAGAGAGAGAGAGATACAGGGATTGAATTAGAATATATGGAAACACAAGTGACACTGAATGGAAGAGGGAGTAGGAGAGGAAAGGAGAGCGCGACTGAGCAAGGGATGGAGAAGGAGAGAAGGAGAGGCGACGTCATCGAGGGTGGTTGACATTTGCATTCCTCTGAAGTGACACCCCCCCACCTCTCTCTCTTCCTCCCCACCCCCTCTCCCTCCCCGACCGGCTGACTGCTGGCTGGCAGTGGTTTAAAAGCTGCAGAGAGATGGCGTGCGGAAGGTAACAGAATGGCTAAGTGACAGCTCCTGGCTGAGGCTTCTCTTAAAGTCCTAAGCAGAAATCAAAGCAGGTGCTCAGGTGCCTTCAGTGGAGAGCTTTCTCCTGGAGCAGAGGGAGGGTGTGGGGGTTGGGTGGGGGTGGTGGCGGGTCCCTGTGCCTTCGCACGCACTGAGCCACAGTTTATCCTATCTGCTGAGATCTGAACAGGAGCTGGGGTTTCAGCCAGGGGGAATAGGAACCTGGGAAACAATGTAGAGAGTTTAAAAAAAAAACAGGCTGACATTTTGTGAATGTAAAAGTTTTGGGGTATTTTTATGATAAACATCTTGGTAGTTTTGCATTGGAACCTGTGTTCACATAATGCTTCATGTTTTGTATAACTGCAGCAGCAAGGTTGTGTTTCTAGTGTTAGCGTTTTTAGATTAGACATTGAAAAAGTCCACGTTTTGCTATATTCACTATCCTGTGACTGAAAGCTCTAGTTTCTTAGGGGCTGTGCACATCAATCCACACTCACGACAAAGGAAATTGAAGGCATATTTTTTCATCTGTTTTTGAATTTGTCAGTTTCATGTCTTCTCTGAAGGGACTTGCCTACCATTTGGGTAAAAATGCGAAATTTGGTTTTAAACATAATATAACACTCTCCGCAAATGTCAGCTTTTCAATCTTGTAACTGTGCACATCCATCTCCAGTTGCCTATAAACTAATCTTTCCCTCTTTGGGGAGCCCTATTGTTTTATAGGGAGCTTGAGTTATGGTTGCACTACTTCAGACCTTGCTCTGCAAGCTTGTTGCTTGTCGAAGTCAGTGGCAAGCTTCTAAATCTCCCCCTGGTTCATCTGAGGTAGCTCCACAGACCTGACACAATGTGCCCAAATTGGATTCAAATCCAAGTACCCACTTGTTTTTTGTCTTCTCTCTTCTCTTCTCTCTCTCTCTCTCTCTCTCTCTTTCTCTCTCTCTCTCTGTGTCTCTCTGTTTCAGGCACTGACTTTGTTCTGTTTTTCTCTTTTCCTCTGAATTCCCACAGCTATACTCTTCGCGTGGTGGGCAATGGGATTAAGGCTCAGACAGTAAATCCCGAAGTCAAAGTGAAAGGATTGGACCCGGTCATAAATCAGATCATCGATAAACTGAAGCACATCAATCAGGTGAGTCTTAAATGTGGCTGCTGCAAATGCTGGCAGACAATAGACCTCTGACACCCTGTCACGAGCCACAGACACTATACAGGCCCTATAGCAGCAGAAAAGCACCACAGTCTTGCTCATGTATTAGACAGCAAGCAGAATCTGAAGAGAAAGTATTGTTTTCTTGCTGAGCGATGCCAACGTGAATGGGTTTTCTGACTTGACAAATTTGATGAGTAAGCTTTTTAAATGCCAGTTGAATAGAACCCTCATATAATGCTGTGCAGCAAACATTTGTTTGTCTTTAGATGATGGAAAAGTGGTTTTCTATTTATTTGTTTATTATTATTTTGTGGCAGCCCTCACAAGCTGACACAGGCTTTTTTGGGGGCGTGGTGGGGAGGGGGCCAGGGATTAATTTAATCAGAGAGAAAATTAGTTTATGTTCTTTTTAATCTCCCTATGTAGTGCAAAAACATATCAGGATGATGCCCTGGAAGTGGGAAATCAATGAATACATTTTTAAAAACCCATTTCAGCCTTTTTGCATGCCAGGTTTTTATAGAGCTTTTCCATGCCTTTGGCAAAATCAATGTTCTTCTACCCCTTTAGCAGTGGCCACATCCTCCTTATTTGTGCTGGTGTGGCTGTATTTGATCTGCGTCCTTTTCCTCTCCTCGCGGAGAATCAGCTTAAGGAGGCGTGGGAGTGGTGGGGTGGCGCCTCGGCAAAAAGATAGGAGTCTCCGTCACGTTTAAGCGCCTCCTTCGTTTGTGTTTTGTCTTTTTTTTTTTCTGGGATGCAACATGTGAGGAGTCTAGAGCCACTATCCCGCAAGCCGTCCCCCCCTCTGCGTGATCTTCATGGGACAACGCCTCTTTGAACGAATCACAGTCATTTAGAGCCGCTGTGAGGCTTTGGTTTGGTGCTGATAATATCACAACACCCCCCTCCTTCCCCACCACGCTTAATCATAATGATTACCGGAACGCACAGAGGACGTCTGCTGGGAATGTCAGCATGTAGGCTCGAATCCCCAGGGAAATCTATCTGTGCTGTGCAGAGCGCCCCAATGCTGTGTCACTTCTGCTGCTATTTGGCCAGAGATGAACGGCTGAGAGGGGGGTGGTGGGGAGGGGGGGGGGGGGGGGGGGGGGGACGATGAGTAGGGTTTGGGGAGGGGATGAGGAGGGGATGAGGAGATCCCCAAGAGCTTGAGTGTGGAAGAAAGAGCAGCGCTTTCATGTGCACTGGCCTTGGGCAGTCAGTCGGCATAAACAAGTTCCTTATAAAAGAAACTTTAGAAATTGGTTCTCGGTGGTGTTAACTTTTTGCTTGGGGAATTTCAAGGACTGACTGTCGTTCATGGAACTGTTTGTGACAGGTCGTGACATTTAAGACTTGTCCATCCATTGTCACCTAACCTCTTAAAGCATTGATTTTATATGATTATTCACATCCCTGAATGTATGGGCATGCAGTTGGCACTGCCGTGTCTGAAGTGCTGAGTGTTAATGAACACTTCAGAATCATTGGCAGCAAAGTTTTAATGTCTTAGTGTTCATAGCTGTGGAAGGTAGCTTGAAGGAGAAAAACCGTAACAGCTCAATACATTAGATGATAAACACGCATAGCACATTCATCCTTTCAAGCGGCCTTCAGTGCGGCCCCTTAGACTTTGACATCTCTGAGAAGATGCTTGGACGCAGATTAATGCGATACGAAGGCTCAGTTCTCTAAGTGTACTTAACATCTACAGAATGCTAACAGATGGCTGTTCTTCCATCCAGTCTTACAGACTTCTGGAGCTTGTTACCCTGTATGCTGGACGAGTAATGAGTCGGTCACTATGCCACTGGTGCCAGAATAAGTGAAAAGTCCTGCAGAATAGCGACAGAAAGTGGAAGAGACGGTGTCAGGGGATTTATGTTTGTGCAAGGCTAATCATTACGCCCAAGCAGAGACAGACCCCTGAGCGTAGCCTGGCTTTAATGTTGTTAGCCCGTGGAAGTTAGCAACTGGGCCGCTTTGGCTTGCACAAAACACCGGACTAATGAGGCCTGTTCTGAACAGCCTCCAGACATTATGAGAGAAAAGACTAGAATGGCCATGCTTTTAACCTACGACCCTGTAACATGAGTCAGATGAGATACAAGCGTGGGAGTGCTCATCTGTCTGGCTGTGCTCGACCTCTTTATTTCTCTGGTTCTCCATTTGCTCTTTTTTTCCCTTCTGTCTCTCTTCTTCTCTTTCTCTCATCTGTCTCTCTCTCTTTCTCTGTTTCTTTCGCTCTTTTTGTCTCCCTTCTTTCCGCTCCCTACGCTTAGCTTTCTCAACTTTCCCTTTTTTGTCACTTGCTTTATCCTTCATTCCGTCTGTCTCCATCTCTCCCCCTTTTTTTTTTGCTCCCCTCCTCTTCCTCCTTGCTGTTAGTCTTTTCTCCTTCCTCTATTTTCTCTTACTGGCTTCCTCATTCTCTCTCTCTCTCTCTTTCTCTCTCTCTCTCACTCTCTCTCTTTTGTCTCCCTCTCTCTGTCTTTTTTTTCTCTCTGAAAGAGAGACCACATCTTATTCTCACCATGAACCAGTTGCCGTTGGAGTATATCTGTTGGAGTTGGAGTATATTTGCTGTCATCTGTTTTTGGGGCCTGAGCTCACACGTTGAGCCTTAATCTGGCCTGAACGCTGGCGAGAGGCGACAGCGAGCTCCCAGCAGACCGACCGGAGGCAGGGTCGTCTCAGCCGACCCCTCTGCTGGCACTCCTGCCTAATCCACACCATCTGTGAGGTGTCACAGCTCACTCGTAAATCCATACAGCGCCCATTAGTCTCTTCATGGGAATCGTGGCTATGATCACGTGTGTGTGTGTGTGTTTGTGTGTGTTTGTGCATGTGCATGTGCATGTGCATGCGTGTGTGTGCTTGTGTGTCTGTGTCTGTCTGTCTGTATGTTTGTGTGTGTGTGTGTATGTGTGTGTGTGTGTGTGTGTTTTTGGTGTGGGTGTGTGTTTATGTTTGTATGAATGTGTATATGTGTTCATGTTCCATATACCCCGATTGACATACGTGTGTGTGTGTGTGTGTCCGTCCACATGTGGATGTGTACATTTGGATGTCGGTCGTGTTTACATGCCGTTTGCGTATGCACGGGAGCTCTGTCCTTATGTTTGCGTGTGTGTGTGTGTGTGTGTGTGTGTGTGTGTGTGTGTGAGTGAGTGTTTTTGCCCGTCTCTTTTCGAGAGAAGCATGAGAGATGGACAGCTATGAAGAGGCCAGACACATGAACGCAACAGCGCTTCCTTCAAGGTTAAATTAACATAGCTCAGCCTTCAGGCAGCGCGGCCGAGTTCAGGTAATTAAAACAGTTCTGTCAGCGGTAATTTTGAGCCTATTCACCTTACTCCCCTCAGGGGGGAGCATAGTGGTACATCACAACTTGCTTGGTTGGGCGAGATAATGGCGCGTAATGAGATGTGTAAAAGCTACTCTGTCGCTTACACTACTCACTATTACAAGCTCACTTCAATAAAATAGGTCCTTTTGTAAGTGATATGTTCAGACTGATAAGCGACTGTACGTCTTTTAAAAGTTACACATTTAAAAGGTGTCATGATAGTGTTGTAGTGAGTGAGTGGGTGGTTTGGGTGGCGGGGGGGGGTGAGGGTAGTCAAATGGTGAACAAAAAATTGATTTGAACTTCAAATTCAAACAGGTGGTCTAGCTGATATAGTGGGTTTCATTTATATGCAAATCAAAAGGGTGACCAATCAATTATTCTCATTTGAATAAAGACTCCAGTAGCTTCCATTCTTTCTCTGAAGCCATCGATTGGACTGCTAATCCCTGTCCGAGCTCCTCTCACGCCTGTCCACTGGGTAGAAAGTGGCAGGGGAGGCTCCCCTATAATTGCCCTCAATCGCAGACCAGAACAGACGGAAATAAAAGAGTGGGATGAATCTCCACCATCTCGATTTTTAAGAAAAATAAAAAGGGTTGAAAAAAGACGAAATCTTCCCAAATTTCATCAAAGGTTTTTCCGACAATTTCAAACCATGAATTATTTGTCGACTGTTCATCCCTCTCTCCCCCTCTCCGCTCCCCAGATCAAATGAAGAAGAGACGTCTGCGGAGAGGTCCGTGGGCCTGTTTTCAATTTCTCTGTTGTTTTTTTTTTTTCTCTCCCCACTGTGCACGGCCATGCGCGTCCCGATCGAAATTACATGCAATCAGTCTTTGCCTATAGGTTGAATTATTTACAGTGCATTGACGTGCAGTTGGGGCGCCTGTTTGGTTTGTGAATTATTGATATCCCTCAACATTTTCTGGAGCAAAGTATTACACTGAAAACATGTCCTGCTTTTAAATAGTTGCGACTACTTTTTTCTTGAAAACAAAAAACAAACAAACAAATAAAACCCCACAAGATTAATTCTAGCCAATTATACAGTCTCAAACATGCAGGCTAGTTCCTTTCAAATCCACAACGCATGACAACCCATGGTTTGTGCTACTCCTTGGCACAATATTGTTAGATGTATGTAATATCCATAGCAACGATGCATGAGAACAAGCAGGAGACACCTGAGGGAAGAAAGCCAACAAAAAGAATTACATACAACTCCACTATAACTGTAAGTACAGGTGTGGTTCAAAATACCAATTCATGGCTGGAAACCCACATTACTGATTGAGCAAAGGTCCACAAATTGACGTGCTGTTTCTCAGTAGCAAGAACATTCTTGTGGGGGATGGTGTTGATTTAATCCTAACTGGGACATTATATGGGCTAGCTCTATAATAGAGTATGATAGACTATTATAGAATCAAGCTCATCAACTCGTTGATAATTAACTTTGAATGCATATGGAGGGCGAACACAAAACTGAACCCGTATGCAAAGTTAGGCAAATGTACAGTATAGCAATACTAGCTAATTGTGTGTTAGAATGGCATCATAGTCATAGTTCAAAGTACTACTTTGATCATCAAGCCTGAACCAGTAGCAGAAAGGACATGGTCAGGGATGGCATCAGCTCTGTGGGATACACTCCTGGTTCAGTGAAGCACTATGTTATCTTCTGTTCCTTGAGAAACACGGGATGTTTTGTGTGAATATTCTTCATTAGATGTGCAGATGAAATGCTTTTGATTGAGCGGATTGAGCTAAAAAGCCTAAATATCCTATTCTAAATATCAGGGAGGTGGAGGAAGACCGCCCAGTGCACCAGTCTAGTAAAGTGTCTTTAGTTTCATTTTTACCTCAACAACATATGTAGTATGTGGAAAGAATCTCTTGAAAAAAGAACTAAACTCAACAGTTCAGCTTAGAGAGGAGTACTTACCACCAATGTAAAGTGAGAGAACTTATTGGTGTGGCTTAGAGACCTCTACCTGCAGCGGAGGTCAGAGTTCAGTTCAGGGTCTCTCATCTGGATCCATTCAATGACTGCTACGAGACACTCGCAGGTGAAGACATCTCTCAGGGTTACCAATAAATTAGGCTTCGGGATTGCCCGAGACCTCATTACACGTTTCTGCCTCAGAATAGTCTAGGGACTGCCAAAGGTCGCCTCTCCACATGGTAGCCATGGAGACCAAGTGGTGATGTCATTTACATTCTATTCTTCGTCCAGCTGATGACTCGCCCCTTTTATAGACATGTTTCTGGATAAGATGAGTGGAGATTGGGCTTGTCTGGCCCTGAGGTTTTAAAGGTTAACCTCACTGCTGGTCACTGTCAAGCCAATGGATCATGATAGTGGTCTTGTGCCTCCTAGATGCCACAGAGAGTAAGCCAACTACAATGCTGTCTTGACATTGCAGGGGTGGGGGGAGTGTTGCTTAAAAGGGTATGGAGAGAGTCTTGAGTATCTGTGTGATGGACAGATAAAGTGAGTGAGAGAGGGAGGGCCGCCATGAAAGACTTCGAGAATGAAAAAGAGGTCAAAAGGGGGGAGAGATACGACAGAAAAGTACGCAGAAAATCAGAGCAAACTAGAAAATCTAAAGAGAAGAAATTGAGAAAAAAATTATGGAAGAAAGGATAGAGACTAGGAGAGAGAGAAAGAGAAAGAGAGACAGAAAGAGGACACCTGGTGACTGCCAGTGTCACAGCTGTCGCTGGCAGGGGGAAGGAAAGCGATCTCTCTCTGGGTCCGGGGACCATTCATTCCAGTCCCCGATCAATTTGATTGAATTTCATCGAGTGAGCACAGAACTGCCAGTAACTCTGCATTGGCAGAGTGGCTGGGTGATCAGGGTGGCAGATGCAGAGTGCCCACGGGCTCTGCCCGGACTTCTGCCAGGGACGCCGTGCCTGATGACAGGACATTGGCCGGAGCTAATAAAATAAATGTGCAATAAAGAGCCTCGGAGGTGGAGATAACTAGGTATGTTTGGAGCACAAATAGAGATTGAGTGAGTGCTCGTGATTGTGCTCGTTTGTGTCAGTTTGTGTGTGTTTGTGTACGTGCAAGGACTCGCACGCAGGGAGAGAGAGGGACACAGGATAGGCAAAGGAAGCATAACAAAAATAAATCAACCGCAGATCTAGAGACATGTCTCCATGAAAGTGCCTACACACTTGCTTCTTCCAACCCACTCGTTCTTTCTGTCTCCCTTTCTGTCTCTCTGTTTTACACACACACACAGACACACACACACACACACACACACACACACAGACACACACACACACACACACACACACACACACACAAAGACACACACACACAAAGACACACACACACAAAGACACACACACACACAAAGACACACACACAGACAGACAGACAGACAGACAGACAGACAGACAGACACACACACACACACACACACACACACACACACACACACACACACATACAGACAAGCACTTATGCCCACACTCAGGGAGTGCACAGATAAATCCATGTGATATTGTCAAGCCAGGCCAGCAGAAAGCCTTTCCCGCCCCTGAATGCTGTCCCAGTGTTGGCGCACAGCTCACGGGCGTTTGCTCATCAAGGTGACACTCGCTGTCAATATGACCTTTTTTCCTCCGGAGACCGCAACGCCGATGATGAGACTCAGCAAGTCCGGGCTGTAAATGAGGCCTGGACAGCTGTGCCCCGTCCATCAATGTCACATGACCTTGTCTTAACCACACAGAAAGTCCACCATCGAAAATCCAGTACACACCTAAAGCATGTGATCTATGTGTTTTGTTTGTGCTTTTTCCCCCCCTCCATTTCTTCCTTAATGCTACACCAGTTAAGGCTAAAATAGGGGAGTGTTTTCTTGTTGTTTTGTTGATTTCTTGTTGTTAAATTTAAGAGAGCTTGCTGCATTCCATAAATCCCCCAAAAATCCCTAGAAGAATAGACTGACTTCCTGGCTATTTTAGGTGTTGGTTTTGGTTGAACAGATGATCCAACTGAATTCTCATATAAAGCAAATGAATAATCAAACTAAACTTCAGAATGTCAGGTCTAAGGCAGCATTTCAAGAAACCCGTCTTTCTTTCTTTCTTTCTTTCTTTCTTTCTTTCTTTCTTATGATGGCCTTTCATAATGTCATCATAACTGAGGATTATGCAGAATTGAAAATAGCCTGCAGTAGGGCTTGATAATAAAGTATTTCTCATTTGGTTGATATCACAAAGTCACATAACCTTTCTCAACATAATAGGTTTGAAAAGCAACAGTTTCAAAGGCCGACATTAATACGGTTCTTGAGTGAATCAGTAGCTTTTGAGTTGTGCTGAACTGTATCATTTCAGTAGTGACATTAAAACATCCAACATCTGGATTAATGGTTTGTAAAAATCTGTTCCAGTTTCATTGAATAGGTCATTTCAGATCTATGTTGTAAGCACTGCAGGGTGTAAGCACTACTGTACTGTACACTATATAACCTCAGGCGTAGTTTTACAACGTCACCTCCCAACGTTTATTATTCATTATGCATGTGCAGTGAATTGTATCATTAATAATAAAAAAAGTGATTATGCTGGATAAGACAAATATGGCATGTAGTGTGTAGTTACTCATCTCACATAGCAGACAAGCTAAAGGGCAGAAGCCCTGACTGCTGAGGTGTCTGTTTTTTTTTGGGGGGGGGGGGGGGGCATCGTTCCCCTTTCCGTGAGACTCGTAGAGCCTGAGCAATGTTCCTCTTGTGTTTTCCCCATCAGTGCGTGGTGGATTCTGTGTTTCTTGAAGTTGTATAAACAGCATATGTGGGTGTTTATTTAAGGCCCGAGACACCCAGGCTCATGACAGACTAATTTACAGAGGGGGGAAAAACCGTATCGGGACACACACACACACACACACACACACACACACACACACACACACACACACACACACACAGAGAAAGAGAGAGAGAGAGAGAGAGAGCGAAAGCGTGATAAATGGGCTTTGTATTTGGACGTAGCTCTGAACGGGTGTCCGCTCAGCTCCCCAGTCGAGGCACTGCTCTGTGTCTGTGCCTTTCTCTGGGAGGAAGGTTGTGGCAAGGGCGAGGAAGAGGAGCGACAAGGTTGCTCTAGCTCCGATTACTGAAGACATGTTTTATGCAGCAGTAGTTTACCAGTGCAGAGGTTCTGTTGCACCAGAGCGGACTACTTCCAAATAAAACTACTACTTTTTTTTTTTTGCCTTATTTTTTTAATGATTTTAAATAGTCTGTACATTTAAAGAAAGTACTTTGAGATCTTGTTTGTGTGGAATTAAAAACCGTTTGATAATACATGTCTAGACAGTGATAAGATTATCGTTAAGAAAAAGCAAACATCAAAGCCGTCTTTGCCTAGCTGCTAATGTACCTTTCTTTTCTTGTTATCCAATTTATCTTCTCAAGATACCGAAGGCATTAGAGTCTCTCTCTCTCTCTCTCTCTCCCCCTCTCTCTCTCACACTCTATCTTCCTCTCTCTCTCCCCCCCCTCTCTCTCTCACACTCTCTCTTCCTCTCTCACTCTCTCTCTCTTTCTCTTACTCTCTCTCTCTGTGCGAATGGACTGAGCGAGTGGGCAAAGCCAAGCGTTGTGAGTGATTGTGGAGCAGTGGCCTCCATTCTAGTACGAGTGTTCTATCTTTTCTAACTTTTCTATCTTTAAATTAAATGTTTAATTAGGGCTTCAACATATGTTTTGCTTGGTTTAGTGAAATTAGCACATAGCGCAGTTGAAGTAGTTTATCAGGATGTCTACTTCCAGCATTGTGCTGGGAGTAAGGCTGTCCCAGGTATGGGGAGTTTCGAACAACTTACGCAGTAACATGCGATTAAAATCACATCGACTGCCAGCGTGGAAGATTTTAGTTTGGTTGTACGAGAAATTATAGGGCGTGATAATATTTAGTTAGCGGCCTGCATGAATAACGCGATTGTTCTGATTTTGAGAACCATTGACATGGCAAACGATAGTTGAAAGAGGAATAGTGATTAAAGGTGTTTTCACCTCAACCTCATTCATTAAAGATGAGGTTTTGGTACAAACTCTATGGTAAATTAGTATTGTCGATCAAAAATATTCCAATTGCTAGTAAATCTCTAAAACATCTTTTAAAACATGTAATGTCTTTTAGGCAATTTGGGGTTTATAAAGTATAACAAAGATGAATTGGATCTGACCCTGAATATAAATGTTGTTAACTTTAACTATGTTGTTTATGCAACAACAAACGTCATGAAATGTTTTGGTGGTGGTGAAACGGGTCACCTCATGCTTGTCCCAAAAAACGTGGGAAATCAGACAAAGCTATTGGACAGAGTGAAAGTACTGGTAGGCCCAATGGTAATGCAGGGGAGGAATAGTCTGCATTCTATGTTAGCCGAAAAAACAAGGTTGAACAAATATCTAGTGAAGACATTGTATTTGTTTTCTCAATTTTAGTGAGATAGCGTAGTTGAATTGATTCATAAGGCAATGAAACTCATTTCACTGAGGGCTCTCTGAATTAATCTCTGGTTAGTCCAGCCATTGTCTTTTCAGAGCAGACTGGGTTGCGGCATTCGAGACAGATGGATTTCAAAAATATTTTCATGCCTGGGCTGTGCGCACACGATAAGACAACCTCAGCTCACGGCTCATTTAGATCATTGGCTAATAAACCGCCCATTAACGGCCGGCCTGTCGTCACAATGGCCCAAGCGAGTTATCTAGAAAGGCACAAAATGTCAGCCGGTCGGTCACATGCTCTATGACATCAATCTGATTTGATTTGGAGCGACTGCATAAAACCACGGATCCTCAAGAAGATCAAACGTCCCATTGCTTGTTTTTCAAGTCTGGGTGAATACGCCAGTGCACTGCTCCATGGTGCCTCCTAAACGAGGTTGAACACGTCTTTAAATAGGGCTGTGAAGTGTTTTAAAATGCCATCTCAGTTTATTTGTTTACCAATTGGCTTTAATGGTGTTATTCCTCTCCAGTTGCCATATATAATTTGGGTAGATGACAGTAAATCAGGAGCCATAATCTTCTTTTTTTTCTCATGCAGTGTTGGCAGTTGTGCCTTGGCACTCCCAGTGACAGTAATCTCATTTTTGTTTATTTGAGAAGCCTCGTATGCTGAGAAGAGGCTATTTTCTACATCTGATTCCAAAATGCAATGGTGCAGTAATGGATTTCAACTAAGGGATATTGTCTTGAATTTCCTTTATTTACTTTCAGTGTTTACCAAAAGGATATTTTGACAGTTGTGAGGAGACCAAACACAAAAAATATGCAGCTAGTTTTGTTTTGTCATTTTCTTTGACATTTCATTTTCTTTATTTGCCCTCTTGGCTTTCCATGCGTATGGAAGCAAATTTCTATTATGCTTGCAAAATAAATAAGCAAAAGCTTTACGCTGTCAGTGACACAGCTGTTGCTCTCATTGTCTTAACAGGCCATAGCAGAAACCTCTTAGACATGCTAAGTTGCCCAGGACGGCAATCCTTTTCCCGAGCTGTCAAGAGCCCCCCCCCACCCCACCACCACCCTGCCTTTGTCAAACTCTCTAGACCACCCTTCTCCTTCCCAGCACACTCTCTCTTTCTCTCTCTCTCTGTTTGTCTTTCTTTCTCTATTTCTCGCAATATCTCTCTATCTCTCTCTCTGTCTCTCCATTTACATACTTGAAGTATTCGAGGTCATGACTTTTCATCCAGTCTCCCATGAGGAACTGTTACTTCCTGCACAAATCAATCTAATCCTGCCGGCCTCTGGATTTGGCGCTCCCGACCCCTGAGGAAACTGGGAGATAAGCAGCAGAAATGCATGGGGCTTGGCTTGGATAATTACCAAAAAAAGAGTACATGCTGATTCCTGGAGATACAGCAAACACCACCACCACCGACCACCACCACCACCACACACACACACACACACACACACACACACACACACACACACACACACACACACACACACACACACACACATTACACCCACATACAGATACATCTTATATCTCCAGCTGTCAACACATTTGTCATAGATGGAGCTTGACTCGATGAAAAAGGGGAGATTTACACGGCAATTATTGATTTAGGTGAAAGGACAGATTTCCACACACAAAGGCTGATGCTAAAAAGATGATGTATAACTGAATCCCACCGCTGACTTCAAAGAGGAAATAGAGAAGTAGAGAAGAGCTAAAATATCTGATCAAGAACCATTCTATGAGTCCAGTCACCCTTTCTCAGGCCTGTCGATCATTACATTTGTACTAACATACCTTGAACTGTTCTGCGACAAGGCTTTGATAACCTGTCTACCTGTATGAATCCAGCACAAGATTTATAGTAGATCTCGTGTCACACCTATAAGAGCTGTTTGCACATTTGGTGATGCTTTTCAAACTGTGGATGTGCTAAGTTCGAAACGCTTGTCCCTTTGTTTGTCTTTTTCCAGCAAGGTCCTTAAACTCCTCTGTAAATAAGTTCCAGTTGAATACATCATCTTAGCGTCAGCCTTTGTGTGCGGAGTCCGTCCTTTCACCATATCTTCTGTTTTGGATTTGACGCACCAGGCAAAACATCAGACCTCTGTGTACCCTAGGCGCAGATGCCACCCTCAGTCTCATTATTGATTAAGTAAATACATGTTCATGGGCAATAGCAGATAGATTGTTGTACAGATTGATCGATTTGTGTAACAAGTCATTCATTTTGAATTAATTTCCTTTGTTATTCTATAATTTCATCCTCTTCCAATGGCAGTGCCGAAGAGGTTTTATCAAGGCAAAGTGCATGAAAGCTCACGAAGGCTCACAGACTCTATATGTTCTATATGTTCTCTTTCTCCCTACCACCACCACTACCACTTATGCGTGTATTACACTTATTATCAATCAGTGAACTGTATTTGTACGGACCACACAGAACATGTAAATGAACAGCAGTGGAGAGAATTAAATAAACTGTTTTAAAGTTGTCCGCAAAGTGAGACCAGAATCGCCACCCTTTTGGAACATTCATAATTGAGTGTCAAATCATGAAGAAATCCATAGGGGGAAGGATTTCTAAACGAACTAGCCCCTGCGGTAATATAATTTATCTCTCAGCCCCTCTTCTAATATAAATGTTTGCAGTCCGTCATGCCGCTAACCTCAATATACAGTGCTGCGGGATCACTTAAACATCGCTCGAGCGGTGGGTAATTGGGTCCAGTCAGGGATGTGAAATACTCTTACTATATCATTCTCACAATCTCCATACATGCACAAGGCCTGGCATCCCATGGTCCTTTTGTAGTTCCTTGGGCTCCTCTTAATGGGGTTATTGATCATTCTGACATGGTCGACATTTCTGTAAACCAGCGGAGGGGCCACCCCATTTGAAAGTGTGCTGCGTCAGAGCCTGAATGCATTTAGATGACTTCATTTCGTTTCCAGCACAAGAGGCTCTTCTTTTAAAGATAGCCATCACCCATACACAACTTTGGCCTTTAAAGGACACCATTTTTCCCTAGACACATGCTTTAAACAAAAGAGAAAGGAAGGAAGATAACCATCTGCTATCTCATGCTAAAGCTTTCATGTTGAATTTTAGCAGTCTTGAAATGGAAAGCTTTCTTTTAACACTGAATTACTGAAAATCAAAGGAAGTACTCCAAGGAATCAATGCTTGTTCTTCAGTAATACCTGCCCATTTAAGACATACTTTCCCTTGTGCTGTGAATATTAGCATAAATTAGCATATGCGACAGCTAGCCACTTCTACATCTTTAGCATTTAGAGACGTTTGCAGAAGCTTCTGAGGTGCACTGTGTAGTATTTGTTGTTGTTACATAATTTCATATGGATCTGTACATCTAAGACTTGGCTAACTCTGGTGGCTTTGATGTCAAATGTGCTGGTTGTAAATGCATGTTTGCAAACTCTTCTTAGCCCTGACTTTTTTGTTAATGAAAATACCTTTTTAGGGCAACCTACCTCTGCAGTGTTTTCCGCATACCTCTGCGGTCTTTCCGATTCATTTGGTCCTAAGTCTCAGAGCTTGCACTCAAACTCTGATGTAAAGGAGTCATTCTCTCGTGAATTACATAATTAGCAAAGTTGCTTTTTGTTTCAGCCGCACAAAAGACATTCAGAGGAACATCTATCTCTCTGTAAAGGCTGATGAAAATTCCACAGTATACTGTCAAAGCCCTGTTGATTAATGCACTACAATCATCCCAGTTCTCTGAGCTCTCTCATTCTCTCTTTCTCCCTCTCTGAGGCAATCATATTTGATGAGGTTATTTGCATTGCTGAGAACTGTCATATGGTAGAATTGAGATTGTACGACTGAAGTAGACACTGCTTGCCTCCCATAGTTTGAGATTTTCCAGCCACATAATTTGTATTTTAAGTAAGTCTTAAAATACAATACCTTTAGCTATACATAATGCTTTCATATCCAGCTCTATAAACTACAGCTGAAGCACAGCAGATTGTGGTCCATCTTTAAGAAAGCTGTCATAAATAAGCAGGTGATTAAAAAGAGTGACATTGTATAGATCGGGTTGTGATATTTCTCTAAGCCCTAACTTCTGTGAGTAAATCTTGTCCCACCTCAACATGTCGGAGCACTTCATGTACCTGCCAACAGAATAATAATCGCAGGTTTGACAAAGCCTTATTTCATTTACAGGACGGAGGCTAATAGCATTGTCACATAGAGCAATAAATCATGGCTCGTGGCTGCTCAGTAGCAATCAGCTGAAGTCAAATAAAATCTCATTTGTTTTCCCCCTCAAGTGTAAAGAAAGATTAGGCCCCTGATTGACATTTGTAAGGTCAAGTTACACTCGTATTTACCTCTGGCTTGAGAAGAAAGGATGTCAGAGATCGCTTTGGCAAAATGTCGGCTCATAGGCATATTTTGCATTCAGTGTTGATGTGCAAGCCACATTAGTTAATATGAGGCTCCGTATTTTTGGCAGTTATTCATAACAGCCTCAGATCACATTAAATAATTTTTTATTGGATTGCATTGTTATCCTTCTCCTGTTAAAATGGGGTTACAGGTAGCACAGAGCAGCGGGATGATAAGTAAACAGAGCCGTCAATGGACGTTATGGGGAGCCGTGTTAATCTCAGTCTGTAGTTTTCTAATTATCAGGCACGATGTCTTTGACTACGGCTTTTTGGAAACCGGCTTCCTAGCTTATGCAACCTCTTAATTGCTGTGTGTGAAACGCTGATAGGAGACTGAGCCGTGTTTTCATCAGTGTACATTGTTTTAACACTAGACACCCCACAGTAATTAGTCTTGTCAGCCCGTAAATTTGGATAGCTGTT
Source organism: Clupea harengus (assembly GCF_900700415.2). Lineage (NCBI taxonomy): Eukaryota > Metazoa > Chordata > Actinopteri > Clupeiformes > Clupeidae > Clupea > Clupea harengus. Next base: position 15,389,843 of record NC_045172.1, read on the forward strand.
GGCGTAAAAAGAGGAAATGTTGTGGGAATGAATGCAAAACAGCGCTCGACTGGGCCTCGCTTTTTCTTCTGTTTGTTTCTGCAGCTGTGAGTCTTTCTTCTAACTGTTACCACGGGACTGAATAGCGCGCATACATCCATCTTCGTTTTTCTGCAAGAATTGAGAGCGATAAGTGGGAGCTCTCATGTCCATCCATTAAACTCAATTATAAATCTAAGCGTGTGACAAATAAACATCTTTGCTGGCAAAAACATGAACTTGAGAGAAAAGAAATGGAATCTTTTTCCCCAGCTCTTCCGAGGCCTGTAGGAATGTATTCGTCAAAGGCCATGTTTTGCGGAGAGTGAGAAAGCAGGGGGTGGGCTTTTTTGCTTCCAGAAAAAAAAAAGAGGCCTCCCCGGCATTGGCCAAGAAAAACATGTGTGATTGAGGAGCAGTGTGGCGGTCATCAGTTAAAGGACGGTTATCTAACCTCTTGCTCTCAAGAACAAGATTGCCTTAGTGACTCGACTCGACTTAGTGATTTTTCTCAACTGACAACCGCAGTGTTTGACATTTGTCTGTTATTCCGGAAAAAATTGGGGGCAAAGTTTTGACAGCATGTGTTCAACTAAGTGAGACTGAGTGCTTTGCAAATGCAAAGTAAAATGTAGTTACACAACCGGTAATTATTGCATGCTTACTTTAACAAGATTAGCATTTCTTTAGCTCCTTATTGACTACTCTATCACACTGTGTGAGACTGGACAGACATCCTGAATGTGCTTAGTCAGTGCTTTCTCCCACAGTGTCCCTGACTTTTGCCCAGTTCGGTCATCTCTTTGCAAACTGTATAACTTTTGAAGGCCCAGAATGTCTTCCTCCATGGTCTCTTTTATTCTTGAGTGCAGGCTGTCTGAAAGGTAGACACAACACAGAACCAGATCTGCACTAAAAGGTCTGTTTTGAATAAGTGGCAGAGAAATCAATATTCTCTTGCATGTTATGGAACATATGGTCTGTGTCTCTTTTTCCTAGCTTTCTGAGTCCCGAAGATCAATCGGCCAACTGATCAGCTGATACCAATCACATTACAATGTGAAAATGAGAGAAAGAATACATGTTGTGTGTCAATGTTATGAAATCATTAAAAACTTCCTAAAAGTAGGCTTAATGTCAGAGCGTAGATAGGCAAGGATGGGATTATTTATATGCTATCGTGCATTTGATGCCATTTTTGCTACTGCGCTGTTATCTGGGCCAAACTTTGATCTCCTTTGCTGTTTGATGTTAGTTACATCGTGCTGATTGGCAAGGTCACTGCAGAGCGACAACTCTGGATTGAAATGAATGAGTCTCTGATTTTTGACAGTCGAGCCCTAACGGGAATATTTTGAAAACAGTCACTGAAATCAGTGAACATCTCACTTTATGTGCGTTCAGATTCTTGGGCGTGATCTGATTTAGCTTGGTGCAATTCCTTCTTCGAATGATAGTTTGCCAGGTAGAAGTGATTACTCTGTGTACTGTGTGTGTGTGTGTGTCTGTGTGTGTGTGTGTGTGTGTGTGTGTGTGTGTGTGTCTGTGTCTGTGTGTCTGTGTGTGTCTGTGTGAGAGAGATAGAGAGAGGGAGAAAAGAGGAAGAGAGAGAGAGAACTCCACATGTAATAAGTGTGTTGGAGGATCATTTTTAGTTTGTTTCTAATGCCAGAAAAATATTTCCCTTGCTTCCCCTGTCTTCTTGCTCTGATGAAAATTGTAAACGGCAGTTTGATTGATTTCTGTTTCTACAAGCGCCATTGTTTGCATCTCAAGAGAACATAGTTGCTGTGATATGACCTCTCAAGATTTGGCTAACACAATACTCTGGCCGCCGGTCTGCTTTTGTAAGACATACTGGAATGTGGAGAATGACCCTGCAAACTTGTGTTAAATTACTCCACTTAGATTGTAGAGATACTAAAGAATTTAGGGGCTAAAACGGTAGTTGACAAATGTTTTTTGTTTTTTATGCTGCATTTGTCTATTATCCACAGTAATTGCATTACTTGAACAATACAGTTAGTATGTACTATGTTAAAAACTGTAGGCCCCACAGTATGGACCCAATGCAACAAAAGCCAGTACACCTTTCATTATGTTTCAATGATTCAAATGTTTTAGTTTTTCAATACTTCGTATGTCCACCTATTTCTTTGATGACGGACTCTATCCTCTTCGGCATGGAAGGTACCAGTGTTGCACAAATTTCTGTTCTGCCATTTTTCAGAGAAATTTTTGAAGCTGCTCCTGAGGAGTGTATTGCTCTGCCTTTCTCCTTAAAATACTCCAAAGGTGCTCTATGGGATTCAAGTCAGGCGACACTTGGTCAAGCCAGGTCTTTTTTTTTCTTCTTTAGGAACTCTTGCGTGATTTTGGCAGTGCGCTTTTCTCTTCTGCCAAGCTTCTGGAGACTGGGAGTAATCTTGTCAGACAGTATTTTGGTAAATCCACAGGCATTCTTGGTGCCATCTCTAAATGTCATCTCCCCAACACCTTTTGCACTCATGTAGCCCCGTATCATCACATTCCCACTTCCGTGCTACCCTGTCGAGACTCTGACGTCACCGTGGTCCAGGTTACCCACTGTCATGTAAATCCTATAAAACTCATGGGATTTTAAAATCTCATGAAATTTGATTTGTGTCATAAAGTGTTTCCCCTATGCTTTCAACAATGGCAGACTGCCGCCACTGAATTAGAAGTAACGTTGCTGTACCGTTACTTACGTTAGCAAGCTAAACATATTAGGCTATAGTTTAATGCCACGTGTCTAATCCAGGAGGTATTAATGTTCAGGCTAATCTAATCTTGCGAGCTTGCACATTTATGTCACTGAAAAACCGGCTTCTTATAATGCACCTGCACCTTATATTGTTTTGTTGTTTACTCGAAAACATTGATGTATACAAATTATTCCAAGATGAGGCAGACGACCTGATGTCCAACTGTCAGTACAGTCTAAAACATTGATAATCGCTCCATATCAAAATCTGTAGTGGGGAAAATACAAACTATTACTGCAACGCAGACTGGCCGCTGTCTTTGTAAAGGGTCCAAATTCAAATCCATCCAATATGGCCCTCGCTGAGCGCATAACCGGCTTGCAGATAGACACTACCCATAGGTCCAAAATTAAGAAAGTTCTGGAGTTCATATGTTGTTTTATATCTATATTTTCTTTTTTCAATAATCACAGGTTTCCCGACTAGTGTGTTAGTGATCACAGGTGTTTTCACTTTTGTTGCATTGCGTTTCTACTTCAAGGTCTGTATTTTCAATATAGTCTTTCTAAAGTATTTGTTTTCGATTGTTTATAAGAGGAAATATTCTACTTGTCATTTTAGAAATAATGCAGTTGTTAAGAGATGAAACAAGTTTGAATCATTCGGCATTTAAGTGCAGATTATTGCAAGATATTGCACAGGGCTGGACTCACTTATGTTGTATACGGCTCCATATATTGCTTAATAACTTGCTAACATAACTTCACACATATTTAGACAGACCACATGCTGGGTGGATTGCTCATGTTTACATCATAGTGTCTGGTCAGTAATCCTGCTGTATGTGTCCTGCATAGTAATTTGTGAGGATGAAGCAGTTGGTAATAGCTTTCATGCCCAATGCTTCATTTTCCCCATTTATCCGGTCAGGCATTGCAGTGGCGTGTTAAAGCTGCAGAATATATATGTGAGTATATGCTCGTAACTTATGCCAAACCAGTCCAGCAGGAAAGAATAACCCTGGGCAGGCTGTCAGATTGAGAGAATCATGACAGGTGGAGACATGGGGTTCACATTCAGAGAGTAGCGTGGTCATTCTGCTGTTAAGAGCCACAGAATCTTTGCTAAAGATTACAAGTCTCAGGTTATCCAACAGGAAAAAATACGTAATTTTAAATAAATACATTTGTGAAATTTAAGGCATCTTTTCTGTCAAGTAAGTTCACAGTTTATCTAAATGTATGTATTTAAGTATTTCCCTTAAAATGAATCCCACAGGAGATTTATTTCAGTTGGGACTATGAACTGAACTGTGAACTGAACTGAACTGAAGCTGTATGGCATGAATTGAATCTGGAATCCAGTTCAGGCATAAATTCACATCTATCTACCTGGCTCCGTGGCCCAGTAAAGCTGTTTATTATTTTGAATAACCATTGCGGCAATTATGCAGAAAGAATGGAACAGGTTTATCTCTGTGCAGTAGCCGCCTTGCTTTAAGAGTGAAGAATGCCAGTGATACTTAGATTACATGCTTTGAAATCCTCAAGTCAATGTCACAGAGTCTAGCAAAGAGGAGCTATTAGAAGACTATTCTTATAGTGTTCTAGTCTTCTTCGAGTCTTATAGTCTTGTTATACGTAAACTTTGCTAGTACTAAGACAAGGAATGGATCGCACCTTAACATTAATTCTATCTGTGTGAGAAAGCTGACTTCTGACAATCAGTGGTGGTGAACGTAGATAGAGAAAAGCTTGCCTATTAAAAACTTGTAATCTTTAAGCAATCATGAAAAGAAAGCAGAAGATGCCAGCCAGATATGTGAACATAATGATGTGGTTGAAATGAAAGATCATAGAGCGCAATCGGTCTAAAATCGGTCTATTGAGTGTTCAGCTGGCAGTGTGAGTACTGAATAGGCGAACGTTCCACCATTCATTGCAATGGGAATAAAGAGTAACAATAACAAAAGAATCACAGGGAACCGTGCAACCATTTTTACAAGATCACTACATGGGATCAGGGACGTGACAGAGTTGGAGTGATGTCGATATCTCTAAAGCTCTGGGAGTAGATGCGTTGCCAATAAATAAATAAAAGAAAGAGCAATCACACTAATTAGTGGGCAGGAAATTAAGTAAAGCCATTTTAACCATGAAATTATAACTCACATCATTATAACGCACACTATGTGGGAGGAGGCAGGTTCTGCCACAGCTCACGATCCCCTGAGAGTTTCTTTTTTTATTGCCTGCTTATTTTTGTCTTTCCTTTATTTCTTTCCTGATTTCATTTTCTTTCTTTCTTTCTTTCTTTCTTTCTTTCTTTCTTCTTTCCTTTTTTTTATAAAAAAGTTCCATGAAAAAGTATCATGAAAAGCATGTTAAGCTCTAACGTGTGCAGACTTTAAACAACCTCCAAATGCCTGCTTAGTTCTGCAGTTTGTGTCTCTCAGCCACCCGTCCATCATGGCAGGAATAATCCATTAGCTCTGCCACTTAATCCACTAATATTGAACCACTACAGTAACTAATTACCGCGGACAATTACAACAGACCTATAAAGCCCTTACCTGTCTGATAAATACAAACAGCTTTCAGTGTCTGAGAGGTGGTCTTGCATCTCAATGAGGCAATTAAAGCAAGATATTATCGCAGCGTATGACTGAAGTTCACAAAGTTTGCCACTATTAACAAGCTGCTGTGGAACACTGTAATTAGTGTGGTTAAAGGATGTTGATATTGTTGCTATTATCATGTGAAAGCGGAATGACATGACTTTTTATTTATTTATTTGTTTTTGGAAAGAAATGAAGTATGATTATTTGCCTGGGTGCTTTTGTGAAGATTGTCACATACTTCTTTAATTATATTCAAGTGTAATTACATTTGCAGTACCGAAACACTTCACCTTCTTATCGCCAGTGGTTGCATTTAAAGTCAGTATTTGATGTATGACAGTCACAACCTTACACATCCAGAGTAGACTGTTGACATTTAAGGTTTAAATATGTATTTTCATATGTATAAATAAATAATGTATCTACTGTGAATATGATGTGTATGTAGCCATTGAGCATTCCTCATGGTGAGTGGTTGAGCCATTGAGCATTCCTCATGGTGATTGGTTGCTTCCATCCTTCTGCAGCTCCTACAAGGGAAGTCGATCCCAAAGTTTGGGACTCTGGACGAGATCGAGACAGGAAGTGGAGACCGAGAGGGCCGATACAGCGGTGACTGCGACGATGAGGATGGTTGCTGGGGCTCTGGGAATGGAGACGTCAAGAGGACAGTCCAGAGGGTCTCTAAATGTGAGTGCTCTCATTATGTCTGCTTGATCGACACACAAGGCTTTTAGGCTGGGGATAAATGGTTTCAATTGTCGACAGTTTTTGGGAGCAAATGTGTTATGTACTGGCCAGTGTGGAGCTAATCTTGTCCTTAATGTTGGGAAATTATTGCCGGCAAAAATACTGTTCTGTTTCACACTAAAGTCATTTTAAAATGGTAAACAATGCAGCATGTCACCCATACTAAGCACCTCTCCAGAGTGGAAATGGTAACTTAAAGAAAATGTTACGATACGTGGGTCTTTGAGACACCCACTATTCTGGAAACGCTTGAAGATTCACCTGACAGGTACCCTGTGCTGCTCCAGGGGGACGGTTCTAGTAGAGCTTCAGAGATCCTACTAAAGAACAAGGGGATTCACACAGATCCAGACAGCCTCGCTCACAGCAGTAGGTAGAATAGTGGGTAATCACTTGAAAGGATGCTGTCCTGTTCCCTCTGAAGTGCTTTTCCATTTGTCCATCAGTGACAACTAGAGATTAAAGGTTTTTTTTTTAGATTTTAGATTGAGCAGAAATTTGATTGTTTTGGTTATGTCCTTTGGAATAATCAAATTGCTGTGGAAAAAGCTATTGAGCATCTTTTGTTTTTAGTATAAATGCATGTGTCATCTTTTTTTAAAGAATGGTTACCAGGCAAATGTCCAGAAAGTTCTTTGCTGAACAAAGTATAAATACTTCTAGTCTAGAATGTCAAACAGTCTTCAGCTGTAGGGCACTGTATATAGGTCAACTTCCATGACATTAACCAAATCACTTCACCCAAATATATGCAACGATACAACAATATATGACAGTCACTCTAAAACAAGTTCCTGCTCTATCACAAACTGGGCGTTTGGGTTGGGGGGGGGGGGGGGGGGGGTTTGAGGGTGTGTTGTGCCAACTCAGACTTATGGATCCTACCGCCCACCCTCTCATCTGCGTCAGCGGATCCCTTCTTGCCCCTCGTCGCCCACGTCAGTGCCTGATTAATTGCCCTCCCTCCTCCTTCTGGTGGGGGCCATCAAGGGTCGTTAAGAAGCCCCTGTCATCTCACAATAACGTCCCCTATCCAGCCTGTCCCTTAATCTGACACCAGTCCCACGCAACTGTGTCTAAACGTCTGTGTGTGTGTGTGACACACGCACACGTCATGCCATATTTCACCGGACACTCTGGGACTCCCTCATCCATCACCCACCCAGCCAAGCTGCTCTCAGGCGCAGCGTCAAACACGGCATCCAGCAGGGCTAGGCCTCCTCTCTCCTCCTCCTCCTCCTCCTCTCACCTCCTCTCCCCTGCGATCATCTGCCGTTAGAGCCTTGCCTTTCACTCAGCAGGCTTCTACTCTGCAGCTGTCTTGCAGCCTACAGCCCTCCGAGCCCAGCTCACCTCACCTCAACACAGTCTTTTGAGGACAGAAAGTGGTGTGTTAGCCTGTACTTCCCCTGTGCAGTGCTCAAAACGGAGTGGAACAGGGCTTTGTAATATTAGATCAGATTAATGTCATTACCATTTCGGGGGGTGAAAAAAGAGAAGTGCACCGGTTTAAGCCGTCCCCAATGTGTATAATGCATATTGAAATTTCTTGATATTACCAGTGCATTTTCACTTTGGGGGTTTTGCCTGTTTTCTCCCAGTGGAAATAAGGATATTTATGGTTGGTCGAATGTAGAGGAGGAAGGAAAGAAAATACTAATTCCTGGTAAGATCGCTTTATATAAGTGCTCTGGGCACAAGAGCATCTGAGGAAAGGGAGTGCTTACAGTTCCCACACTGACATCACTCTTTTCCCCCCGCTAAGTTAACTTTAAATGCGATTTCAAGATTAGGGAAAGTTGCAGATCAACAGACTGGCCTTCTTTTTCCCTTCTCCCTGAATCAAATCACATTTTTTTTACTCACTTGCAGCAGAGTTTGTTAAGCTGCCTTGTGTTTTAATCACTAAGGGAAATTATGATGGACAGAAAGAACAGTCTGAAATCCCTTAATCTACTCCGCTATCCTTCAGCTCCCAGAGGCTCGACAAAGCATGGAACTCACAGTGATATTTAAGGATTATTTTTCCTTTTAATTTACGCACTATGCTCCATCTTTCTATTTTAATACATGATTCAAAGTGTACTGAGGAGATAAATATGAAAAATGCACTTCCTGTCATTTAATGTCAGACTATTGAATGACTATTTTCCCAAAGCACGTTCATCACATCAGTCCACCGGAACAGGAAGGATGTTATTGCTCGTTTGCATATACAAATATGTGAGGACAACATGTTGATGCCAGTCGCGAGCAAATATTTGTCCTCGTGTATTGTGCTGAGACAGTCGGTTTTGTTATGTGTGTTTGACAAACCGTCAATCTCGTTTTGAACAATCATCACACATTGAAAGTCAAACCATACCCCCACCCCCAGACACCGCCCCCAACAACCCCACATGGGCAACAGCAGCACTGCCCGTCTCGCACATGCCAAGGATGACATCCAAATGTCAACAGCGAGCTGTCACTCTCGGGGGCAAAAGTGTCATCCGTCGCCACCAGCTGCTCCCTAGTCTGCTAACTCCTTTAAGGCAAGATATCTGTCTGCATGAAAACCCCACAGCCCAAGAGGCACAGCATATTACCATCATATCACATTGCCTAGGACCAGAAACAAAAACAAAACAAAATTATAGTGTACAAAACTGAAACTGATGTACAAAACTAAAAAGCAGGTGGCAGGTGTATGTCTTCTGTTTGATATTCACGCAATTAAAAAATCCCAAAGTATTGAAAGTATGCAGTGTTGGCGAAGTCTCCGCGAGCCTCTCTGAGATATGCCACCTGGCCCTGGCGTTGCTGGCCAGTAATGGCAGCTACTGTTTATGCCGCCCGCATGGAAAACAAAAGGCGTCAGGGAGGCGTATCGGCGGCAGCGCCAGGAAACAAAGGCTCGGCATCAATTACCTGCAAGGAGACACAAAGAGCGAACGAGTGAACGAACGAGAGAGTGAGAGAGGAAGTGCATAAGGGTCCTTTTGGTGTGCCTGTTATTAATTAATAGCCTGTCTCCAGAGGAGATTACATGATATGATTCCCTGGGTCTTCATCACAGTTCTGGCGGCTAATGAAGGCTGAAGGTGAGCCTTTCGACGTGCTGAGATCTAATGATCCAAGGTATTGTTATAGATACCCGTAATGGAGCCAGTGGGGGTATCAAGATGCTGGGAGCTGATTATATATGCACAAATCCAATGTATCAGGCCTCTGTAAAACATTAAAATGCACACCTCTGTGAGCTATTAAAGATCAGCTTGCACAGGATTGTGACTGTACTGCTAAAAAAGATGTTTTTGCTCTGGAAATGACCAGATGAAAGTAACATATCTTGGTGCCCCATTGATCCCATGAAACTTATCTGGTTTTGCAGATGATGCTCTGGCTGTTGTGTGGACTGGGTGTCTTTACGGGCACCATGGTTACTGCTGGTCAGTGTTGAAATGAGAGCTACAAAAAGTAACGTGTTGGCATAAAGCAAGCACAGGCTGATTACTGTGCAGCTCATTAAGGGGAACGTGCCCAGACACCTCTACTTCTCTAGCCATTAAGGTGATGTCCTTTTGAGTAGCCCACCAAGACGTCTGAGGCTGAGAAAGTAAGGGAGCCTCCATGCAAATACGCTGTCTCCTCTCTCTCTCTGTCTCTCTCTCTCTCACACACACACACACACACACATACACACACACACACACACACACACACACACACACAATACACAACTGGAATTAACTGATAGTCACAGCTGTTTGGTGAGAGCTCTCATTTTTTTTGTAAGATGACTTGTTTTTCTGGGCGATGTTGGTAATAAAACGACAGACAAAGAGAAGAGCCACTGTGCATGTTTAGTTGATGTCCGGGGTACGACACCAGCTGTGTGGAAATTAGGTGGCGTGTCAAACAATGATGGGAATGAACGATAATCATCGGCATCAGAGACCGGGCCTGAGTAACTCAGTCGGATCAGGAGACGAGGGCCCAGTCAGTCTCAGTGGACCGGCGAATCACTTCTAAATGCAAACGCGACGCCAAATGAGCGCCGCCGAATGAGAGTCGGATGAGCCTGCGCCGTGCTTATGCATCATTGAAGAGCTGTTTGCTGCCTCTTTAATGGCCGCTGTAATATCTGTTCCACGATTATCAGGGGCCATCACTGTCATCATTACACTTTGTTATCACCCTTAACGTCACCTCCTTAAAAGGCGCTCTCCCCTCTCTCAACCTCTGCCAGCGAGGCAAAGATGGCGATCAGGGGGTGGGGGCAATTACAGAGCATTAATTGTAATATCAAAGTTAATGCTGGGCTTGTTTGAAAATAAAGCCATGAGCGGTTTGCCTCGCTGTTGAGAACCTCGAAGGGGAGGTGGCAGAGGTCTCACCCTATTAGCGTGTGTTAGACCGTGTCACTTGTCCTCCTCAGGGCAATGTCACGTGTGGCAGCTGTTCTCCACCCAATTAAAACCCTCCGCTTTTTGAACACCGCTGCTATGAGACCCCTGTCGAGTCTAATGTGGTGTACTGAGTGTTGCCCCCGAAGCACATCCACTGTATTTATGTTTTTTTTTTTTTTAATACCTCACAGGAAGTCATGACCTCTCCAAACGGTGCCTCGAGTCCAGTGGGAAGTCATTTCAATTTAGCGCCACCTGAGTGTGTCAGCTCATTCAGTCAGCTGTTTAACATTGATGATCAAGTATACTCAAGAGATTCTGCATTTTATTTTATTCCTGCTTTGAATGTGCCTCATTGTGCAGTAGTTATTATGGTTGTCGAAAGGCTTGTTTCTGCTAGTTATGACCCCCTAGAGGTAGAGATCAGGGTCCCTTGTTCAATACCTCCTCAGCGTCTAAGGATTTTCTTAATGCTACGCGGATTCACCCACGTTCTGTCATTTTTCACTTGTTTGAACACCACTCAGAATTTGCTATGTAAACCCCAAAGAAGCCCCATACAAGAGTATGACTATGGATTTGATATGTTCTGCTTTATGGTGCTTTTTCAAAGATATCAGCAGAACAAGGCAAACCCACTTACTCAGACATCTGGCGAGACACACTTGACAAGTGGCAAATGATCACTATTTCTATGACAGGATCAAACATTTTCTATTTCCTGTTCTCATCTGGTATCAACTTAAGAGTAGCAACACAAGTCTGAATTTGATGGATTTGGATTGGTTTGAGCAAATCTCCGGAAATAGCGTATAGTTTATTTTTAAACGTATTCAAAAGTCAAGGTAAAGTTCCCAATTACAGAAACTATTTGTGAGGCAGTTGCCCCAAGAGAGGGATAAACAGCATGATTTATTCATGGAGGAGCAACATGGGGCCATCCAAAGTTTGGATTTCTTCTGCTTCTTGACATATTACTTTACAACAAATTGCTCCTGCCAAGAAAATTGTAAATAAAAGAATAGCTTCTGTTTGTTTCATCTCTCCATCCAATCTTTTCATATTTGTATTTCTAATAATATATCAAATGTCTAAAATAAGCAGTCATTATTAAATCATGGGTCATGTGCTATTCCCTTATACATTCACACCCTGTACGTCGACCTGTGTCTGCTTATCTGACTGACCTTATCACATTGACATGGATTGGGTAGAATGATACGTAAATGTCAAATTCTTCAAAACATAATCACACATTAATGCTCTCTGGCTTAATTTGTGGTCAGAGCAAAAAAAATGACATGCTCCAATGTATGTTTGCGTATGTTGACGAACACTAAAATGTCCACTTCCAAGTGTCATGGGTAATCAGTGCAATCAAACAAAATGCACAAATATATTTTGAAAAACTGGTTGCCATGAACTTCATGTTTCAGTGTTTAAATGTTTATGATGGGATATTTACATCCGGTGAGGAGGTTATGTTTTCACCCGTGTCCGTTCGTTTGTTGTTTGGTTGGTTGGTTGGTTTGTTTGTTAGCAGGATTACGCAACAACTACGGCATCTGCCCTTGGCAGAGGTATGCACTCTACTGAGTGTCATTCTTGTTACTCATGTAGTCAATCTGAAAATCCCATTCGTTATTAATATTCCCCAATATCAACATTTGTTGCAGTTCAGTTTTTGTCCTTCAGCAGATGTATATTAAATGGAAAAAAACAACAACACACAAATAATGTAATTATTTAATAATTTAATTTCAAGAAGGTTTAATTTTGATCCTTTTGAAACAAACTGCTACCCCTAATTGTGAAATCACCCATGTGGTTCATGTTGCCTGGGAGATATCCCTTGACTATTCCACATAGTACCAGGGGGAAATAATGTTCTAGAATTTAATCATTGTCATGGATACTGCAGGAACTGTAACTGATGTTTTTATCTTTCTGATTATGGTGCAGAGTTGCCATAGAGATGATATGGTCTGATCATAGACTGCACTGCAGGTGCACCCTTGATTGGGGCCTCTTAATGAAAAAAAAAAAAGAGATATGCATTCGAGTGTGAAATCAAACTAATGAACTGTTACTGATATGAAGCAAGAAAAGAGTGAGAAGTGGTCTGGGTCGCTGTCCTCAGTCACCTTTCTATCAGGAAGACGCTGCATTAGAAGACTAAGCTGCGCGTACAGTTACAGTCCGTAAGTCTCTCGCTTTTTTTTTCTTCTTCTTCCAGTCGATAATGGCATTTCCAAATCCCTCTCCTCTGTGCAATGAATACAGCGTGTGCCTGAGTGCTTAGCTCTGGATTACCCAGCACAACAGCAGTTTGAAGTAGCTTGTAATTCCTATCGGTGTCCAAAAGTTAATAAAATGTTCTGGTTGTCACCAAAATAAATGCTGAAATTGTTGAAATCTTGTACCTAGTTTTCTGTGCAGCAAAACAAAAACAGGTTTTTAACATCCTTTGACAGATTCGGATGTGTTTTTCAGTCTTTTCTTGAAAACACAGAGGAGTGCTTGAATTGTCATCAAGCCTCCCTGAGGTTCTTTCTTTATACTAATTTGTTGATTACTGACTTTCATGCGAATTTCTTCAAAACATAAAAACCATTAAGAGATGACACAGAATTTCCTGTGACACCCCTCTAAACATACACCGTTCGCTGACTCCTTCAAAGAGAAGTCCTCCCACACCTTGCTCATCATCTGTGCACCCTGCAGAGAAAATCTGCTTCCATTTTGAAGGGCATTTCATTTTTGTAACAACAGTTCCTCAAAACTGGAGTGTGCAAGACTAGAGGGTGTTAAAAATGTCAAACGTCAGTATCACAGCACACAGTACAAGCATCGCAGGGTCAGACTCCGACCCCCCACCCCCACCCAACCCAACACACCCCCCACCCGAACAACTAGGTGCCACATGCAGGAGAGGCAGGAGAGTCATTAAGAGGGATGAATCGAAACGGGAGGCAGTACGTCTGTGCATTACCGTCAGCATGTTGAACAATACCACACGTGTTGCTCTACTAATGTGACCCTCCCACCACCCCATTCCCATAACTGACTTAATGAGTTGCAGCTTGCATACAGCAGGACGCCTCACTGCGGTGACGGACCATGAAAAGGGCAAGCACACATCACGCGCACATCCTTCTGCGTGGCACTCCTGTAATCGGCTCGATGACATCCGTACCACAGACCGTTGCCAGTGCCAGGTGGCGGCTCGAGCCAGAACCTAAAGCTCTATTACTGCCAAGCTGTGGAGCGGCTGCTTTATTTGTTATCCGAGTTAGTTATTCAGTGGCGTTATAATTTGTTCCGCGTCTGCGTTAAATAGCTGCAGAGCCTTAAATGAAGGCTTGTAAATGAATACATCCTTGAAGAGTGGTCAGCCTTTATATTTATATATAACTGTCAGGACTTTCAGGCCAGCAAGTTAATATTTTGCCCTTATCTGTGTTTGTCCTTGAATGTGCATCGGTACTGAACTGAAGGATTCTCTCTCTATCTCTCTCTCTCTCTCTCGCTCTCTCATCTCTCTCTCACTCTCTCTCTCTCGCTCTCCACTTCCCTCTACTTCTCTTCCTTTCTCTCTATCTACCCTCTCTTTCCCTCTGTTTCTCTTTCTCTTTGTCTTCTTTCACTGCATTCACAGTCCATTCTCTCTGTCTCACTGGGCATAACACACTCCACTCTACAACAGTGCAAAAAGGGTTTGGCTCAGCGAGCAACAGCATCCTCAGACAAGGCAAAGGAAAGCCAAATCACCCTGGGGAGCTAGGGACCCCAGTCACCTTCAGCACAAATAAACAGATTCATAATAACACACGCAGCCGACAGTTTAGCAGGGCTAAACAAATTGCCACTGCGGTTGTCGGTTTTATTACCATTACGTTTTCTTTCTTCTTTTTTTCTTTTCTGGTCATGGCTTGTGGTTCGTCGCAAAACAAGCTTAGTAAATAGCTTTTAGTGTTTTGGTGTTGTATTTTGGTGTTCTTATTCCAGTTATTCAACCTTGGTCAAAACAGATATGGAGCTTCTTCCTCATCTGACGGGGTGAAAAATCACTCGATCATTACAGTGGGATCCCCTCCCTCTTAGATATGACAGACTGTGCCTGAATGCGGCTGAAGCAGCAGGGATAAGGCAAGCTTTAGCGAGAGGCTTACATAACCAACGCATTTTGTCTACCATCCGCCATGCTCCGTGGATACTGGCATACCCATAAGCCTCCACTGCTCATTGCTGTCTTTTTTGTATTCATGCCCCAGTATTCATAAATATCATCATACCGCCTCCCCCTTTGTGGCATTTGTATTTGTGAAGGGTTTAGCGTGCTAATTGGTTTTAAGTCACAGTCATTGTTTGTCACGGCCTAATCCTTACAGGGTGGAACACTCTCTGTCTAGTGTGGCTGGAATGTTGATTTGCTTCTGTTTTAGGGCCGTCCGTTATCAGTGTCTCGATGGCATGCACTTCCATCTTCCCCCATAATCTCTTTAAGACTTTCAATCACTAACACTCATGCAACAGCAGGAATATTATGATGCTCTCCAAAGAACCTAGTGCATGTTTTTATTACATGCAAGTACATGCAAATCTGTAATATCTTAAAACAGTGTTTACTGGACTCATTTCATTACATATATTTTACTCAAGTATTGCTCTAAAGATTGCTTGCAGTACATAAGCAGTTTGCTTTTACTGACTCAATGTAATATTCATCCCCAGGAACACAAGCTGTAAAACTAAAACTATGCCACTACTTCTAAAGAATCTTTTTTTTCCCCCCCATGCTATTTCAACTTCAGAGCTCAAACTCAATACCAATGTGTCAATAAGTGACAAAGCTCGAAGGTACCCAAATATTGAGAGAGGCCGTCTGTTTGCAGTCCTGGAGCCAAGGTTTGGGAGCGGGGCTTTTGTCAGCTTACCCCTACTTGACCCTGTACAGTGGCCCGGTCAGGGGGATCTTCTCTCAGACCAGTGTTAGAAAACCATGGCTGAGTTAGACACATAAGTCCCTGTCAGCCTTTGCCAGAGCAGAACTGTTCGGTTCTTTAATTTATTCTAGTCCAAACATTTATTTTTATTTTTTTCCTCCCTTTTTGCCAAATTTCACCTCAAGTGAGTTCAGTTGAGATCTCAATTTGAATTGTAATGGTTGTAGGAAAAAGGAACAAATGTGTTACCTTGGAAACTTACAAATGTGTTCCAAAAATGGCTCTCTGTGTTGTGTTTTGGACACTTGTGCTGTGGCCATTTGGAGTGGGTGCCTGAATACAAAGTGAATTTTGAGGGTGTATCAGCCTGCTATTACATGCTAAATGTACGCTTCGTGCTGTTTTAAGGAAACAACACAAATAGTAACCAAGTAGGGAATGTCGATGCAGTTGAAAGCAGTTACGTTTATGTGGTGATTTCACAGAAATGATATGCTCAAGATGAGTGCCCCGTGTTCTAGACGGTTTCTTTAGTTATGTTTTTTTGTGAGAGGCCATGGTTAAGATGTTTGGCAGCAACAGCAGGCCTCTGACAAAGTGTTGTATTGTTCAGAGCTGGAATTCAGACAAAAGGTGTTTGTAACTCTAAATTCACACTTCCATTGTCTCATTCTCTCTCACTCACACACACGCTCTCTCGCTGACAGAGTTGTTGACTACATGTAAACAAATCAAAAGTTCTGATCATAACATAAAACAGGGATAAGAAATGATGTACGTATATGCAATGGGAGAGAGGGTAGAGATAAGATTTAAATTATACTAAATTCTAAGTTCTGCTTATCGGCCCATTCCGATATTGATTCCTGATCAATTTTCTCTGTGGTGAGTCTGATCACAGTAGAATGTCTGCCTAGTAACATTTTAACATGTTAAAATCATTTACAATGATCCTTTTCTTTCTTTTTCTGAAGGATATAACTTGGAAAACAAATATATAACCGACTGATAAAATTCAGGTTTTTGCCAAGTATGCCTAATCTGGAACCGAATATAAAACTGGCACATAAAGTCAGCTATTTTTTCTTCAGAGAAATTAGCATGTCGGCTTTCTCTGGGGAAGATCCTAGATCTCTCAGGGCTATTGGTGTCTCCAGCTGTGGAGAACATCCTCTCAGATGGGGTGGAGGACGCACAAATAGGTTTGGGCAAGGTCTGACAACAGGGCACAGTGTGTCTCTCTTCCGTCCGCAGGGTCAGCTGATACAGGGATAAGAGTACAGGTTGACCAAGAACAAGGAAATACAGTCCATGAACCTTCACTGCGTGAGGGGTCAGATCTTTAGTTCATCCAGGTTGTTCGCCAGACACCGCACATTGGCGAGGAAGATGCGAGGTAGTGGGTTTAGCCTTAGCTTAGCTTGCAGACATCCGTGTTTTCCCCGTCTTTGTTTATAGTCACGACACCAGCTCCGTAGTGAGATGTTTGTGCCGTGATTATTAATATCAAGTAGTCTGTCTGTTGTATCTGAGGTTCACACAAGTGACTTGAGTACATTTACATTTACATTTAGTCATTTAGCAGACGCTTTTGTCCAGTAAATAAACACCAAATCGCAAAAACCTGTGATGTGCACACGCTACCATCTTTGTCAGTCGGTGGTGGGAGCAGAGATGAGTGAGTGTTTACAATGCACAACTGTCGGAAAAATATGCCAGCACTGATATAAGGATTGTTGTGAGAAAATCCAAACCGCACATTTAATTTGAGCTATATTTGAGATTCTTGTTTGTTTCCTTTTGAACAAATTAGTCTTTCAAACATAAAGATACTTAACTTGATCATTTATTGAAAATAAAATGCTATATATTGAAAGAAAAAATCCTTATATAAAAATCCAATATATCGGTACAGGTAGAAAAGTTATTCAGTATGATGGCCCAAGGGTAAAAAGAGCAAGCTCTGTCGAAGTAGGAATCATCATATGTCTAGACACTTATCCAACAATATATGTGTACAAGAGGCGAAGGCCTAAATGTATCTCTGTGGCGAGAAGGAAAGCCCTGTGCCTGTCCTGTGTCTATACAAAAGGGAAAAAACTTCAGAATCCAGTGTAGCATGTAGACACTGGTTGTTGTTGTCTGAGAGCCTGTCAGGAAGCTGTGGTAAAGGGCAGCTCAGCTGTCAGCCTCTTGTCATCCAGCCCCCGGAGTGTGACCCCCGGCCCTCATGATCAGTACCTGGCAACCTCTTAATCGGCCCCTCGCAGAGGACTGTCTGAGTCTTCACCTCCTGACTTGGCCAGGACTACCCCCCCCCCCCCAACCCCCGCTCCCCAACCTTCCTCACCCTAACACTCGGGTTAAGCCACATGGGTGTCAAATGTACACAAAGCAGGGGCCTTCACAAGCGAAAGTGTCAAAAGCTGTTAAAACATATGCCTGCCAAAACACAGGGGCCGGGTAAAAATAGAAAACAGCCCCGTCTGTTCTCTGATCCCCCCCCCTCCTACCCCCTCCACCACCACAGCCTCCGCACTCCCCTATTCCGCCACGGATTTAGTCTTTGTCACGCCGATGCTTTGGATGCTTTCTGGGGCAGAAATGAGTGAAGATAATGAGCGATTGAAACATTGTATGAGTTTACAATGCATAATCAAGTGTGACAACGACTTTATTTGCGCTGATGTGTGAAGATTTACAGTCTAAGAAAAAGGCTGCTCTGGAAATTCAATGAGAAACTCTTCTAATTGCTTCTTTTTTTTATTTGCACTCTAAATCACATTTCCCTCATAAGTCTGTCTTTATTTGGGGGACGGGAATGAAATGTTCAGTTATTCCTAATAATATGTATTTGCCAAATAAGAATTATTATACAGAATAGCACTGTAAGTGATATTTAGGGTTAGTGTTCAATTGTGTTAATCTCGTTTATGAAAACTATGATTAAACATGTTCCTCAACTGCCTTTTTTTCCATGCCTAAGACGAGATGGCACCTACATCATTAAACACTAACTGTTACTGTATCAACATGCAATTTTGTTGACAAAAAGGACAAAATATTATAGACCTGTTCATATTATAGAATATATCCTGTTAATTTGATGGCACGTGCAGCAGTTTTGTGTACTGTGCTACACCACATCAGGACTACACCAGCACAGTGAGGAGTACATTAGTCAGGGTGTCCGCGAGGTTTTAAAAAGTATTAAAAGGTGATAAATCAAAATTGCCAAATTTAATGCCATTAAAAGTGTTAAATGTAGTTTTAGAGGTATTATTTTTTTTTAAATAGGTATTCTTTTTTCAAGTCTCCTATTCTGATAGAATTTCAGTCTTCTAAAGTTCGCGTTAGTTTGTTTAAATGCGGGCTTTAGCAAAGCTGGGCACATAATCAAAGATCTTCCGTATCAATCCTGAAGTCTCAACTTTGTATGTTTGATGCTGACGTCATATTCAGTGGTCGTTGGACATCTCAAACACTGTGCGCTTCAACTGGGTAACCAACTGGCTGGCTTACGTTTTTGACTTGCTTAGGCATATCTTCAACGTCCAGACAACCATCGTCGTCGTCATGGGCAAATGCAAGTTTTCTGACAGCTGGGTGTAGTAGGGAATAACCGGCAGGCTTATTGTTCGGTTTGTAAAAAAAACATCAATGTCAACTGGATGGGAGCTAATGCACTTCGGTCGCATATGCAATCCACTAAACATAAAAATGGAATGCACGGTCGGCGAGAGCAGTTCATTCTACCACTCTGCCAACTGTCTGTGCTGCTGCACCACCACCACTAGTGCCACGGTACAAGCCAACGCTACGGCTCCAGCAACTACGTCTGACCTCCGGGTGACTATGGGCACCACACCAACACTGCGTGCGGAGGCTCACCACTCATTGAACTCCAACGAAGGAATTTCGGAGCTGTTTAAAGAAATGTTTCCCGACTCTGACATCGCAAAGTCATTCACGTGTGGTAAAGACAAAACCGGCTACATCATCAGATTTGGATTAGCATCGTTCTTCAAAAAACAGCTTGTTGATGGCATCAACAAGGCAGGGCCATTCGTGTTGATGTTTGCTCATGAGTTCATATTAGGCCTATAGCACACCAGTTCACGTAGTGGATGCCAGTTTGTGAAGTGATATCAGCAACAATTCATATAGCAGATGCCAGTTTATAATGCATCAACAGTTCATGTAGTGAATGCCAGCCAGTGTGCTGGAACTATCTCTCCATTGCACATTTAATGTAGTTTGTTTTATTTTTATTCACAAAATGAAATAAATGTGTGCAATATGTGGTCAACATCAGTGAGTCTCTAAATCTATTATGTTGTGTATAGTGTTATATATGTCAAAATCTCCGTAAACGTTAGAAAGGTCGCCGATTAACACTTGCAACTCAGTGTCGTGATGGTTTTAAAAAAATTCAGAAGGTAGTAAAAAAGGTATTAAAAAGGTATTAAATTTAACTTAAGGATTGCTGTATATACCCTGATTAGTACATTAACCTCTCAACTATTTTACAAAAAAGTAGGTTTATGTTAAACAGTGACATCAACACGGCTTGGGTGAAAGAAACTAGCTGATATTTAGCCCATTTTCAAAACACTGAGCCTGAGTAAAAACAGAATGTATTGCCTTATCAGAAGGGGAGCAATGTGGCCATAGAATAGCTGCGAAGAATACCACAAACTTGAAAAGACTGCTCACCACATGTCTTGGTGGTAACCTTTTTGTTTTTAAGCTATATTGAGCCACCTAGTAAGGCAGTGATGTAACATTATTTAGGTGGTATTGTATAGCCAAACAAACTCATTAAGTTTATAAGCTAGCAAACTGTTGAGAAGAGCTGAAAATGAAGCGCAAAGGTAACAAAGGTAAGGATTGAGTATAGACATAATGTAAGATGGGCGATTATCTCTCAACAACCAGACTTTCCTAACGTTTAGAATTTTTTTTTTTTCTACTGAGAAAAAGTAGATGCCCAGCTTTACCCTTACGCTTAAAGTTATGGCCATGTTATGCAGACCCTTTTCAGTGTATGTTTTTGTAGGTAACTAGTTTGTGTATCATTCTCAAAGCCCTAAAACAGCTTTACAGCATGTAGTCTGCAAATGTCATCATAACAACTCAGTTAACAGGCTTGCTTACATGTATCAGTGCTAACAGTGTGGTTGGTGTTTGCAAGGCAAGGTATGTGATTTCAGTGAGATAGCAAGTTTATTTAAAACAGCAGTAGTTAAAAAAACGATTTCATTGACTAAAGCTATACTAAAATACTTACATACAAGATGAGGCTGACTAAATATGATGAAAACTTTGACACAGGAGACATTTGACACAGGACTAAAACTAAGACAAAATAAAAAAAATATCGAAATTAGTATTTAAATTCAAATCTAAAATGAATGGTTATGAAATGCTTAGACAAGTCATTTATTATTATTTCAGAAGCACCGTCTAAACTGTGTATGCATATACATGTAAAGCATAAACCCGTTTTACAACAATAGCCCTCTTTGTCAGCTAAACAAATGCTCTGCCTCTTAGGCAATCCATCAGAGAGTTTTGTTATTTGTATTTTTTCTCGTTGTTATGTGAATGTTTCTAGCTTTGTTTCAATAACCCGTTCGTCGGCATGCTCCATTTATACTTGTCAGAGTCCAGATCTCCCACTTTGCTATGACCACAAACGAGTCGCCACCTGATGTGCAAACGAGCTAACTGTGAACTGTAGGAGTCTCCCTTATGCTCGCAGTCCCTGCCATGCCAAACAGCAGGACTTGCCCATTGACATACATTTGATTATTGTTATGCATATCTGGGCAGGATGTGAAGAGATCTGTCTCACCATCTTGTCTCGTAAAAAAAGCAACATTTCATTTGAATGGGCTTGACGTGAAGAAATAACCCACCCAGGGCCCTATCAGCCAAACAGTAACAATTTACGCCTCAGGGAGGCTAAACTCAACAATAGGTTCTCTTTATTCCGCTTTGATAATGCACGATATCCAGGGCGCTGGACGTGAAAAAGAACAGACCGAGTAGGGGGGGGGGGAGAGATAGGGAGAGGGAGAGAGAGAGAAAGAGAGAGAGAGAGAGAGAGAAAGAGTGAGTTGACGAAGGGGAAGAGGAGAGCAGAGAGAGAAAGGGAGGCACAAAACACTTAGCGATAGCAGATGTTTGTTCTCCCTAGGAGTGGCATTATACAGCAAAAGCATCATTCATATCCACCCAACCACTGCAGACTAATACAGAACATAAAAACAAATACTGTCTTATCTGGGGGGGAAAGACAAAAAATGAACAGATTTAGGCCTTGCCAATCGGTCTCTCTGAGCATCTAGAGCATATGAATATTTAGCTGGGGAGAGAAAGAGAACAACTATCATAGGAAGTGAGTGGTCTCTTGTAGTGGCATGTGTCCGTACCCATCCTGAGTACGGAGGAGGGTGGGTCTGGTACGCTAGACACCATCATTGAGCCTTCTGGAGGTGTCATGGGCCCAATTCAACAAAACACTAATGAATACTGTGCCTGCTTGAAAACCCCAGTGAAATGCTCACAAAGGCAGATTTGTTGTTGCTGTATCCTGCTGCTAATGTTCTATGGTTATCATGTTGTTGTGTTTAGTAGTTGTGGGCTACAGACAGCGCATGTTGTGCTGTGAAGAAGGGCCTTTACAGATCCCAAGTACAACATGGGTCTCTGCTGTGCATCGTTGTTGTATCCTGCTGCTCAGGATCTATGGTTGGGCAGTTGTTATATTGGTTAGGGTAGGTCCGTGAGTATGAGTACTTGCATGTGACCGTGGGAGGATTGGCTGCTGTGGGATGTCCCCAACAGTAGCGAAAGCAATGTAACATATTTTCCTGTGCCTTACAGTGCCTGTCTTTCATGCACCATACATATACGCATAGAAATAAGGCGATCTGAAAGCGTTTTGTTGCAGTTTCCTGCTCTGTGATCCTCTTCCCCATAGGTGTTCAAATCTAAAGAATCAGGAATAATATCGCCCATTTGTCCTCAAGTTTGCCTCAAGTATGAATAATTCCACTAGAAAAAAGAGCTTCAGACTTGGGGAGAAAAAAAAAAAAAAGATATGCATTGGGGTTGAAACCTTTATGCTTTGAGGAATTATTGCCTTTGTGCCTTACCTCTTCCCATCATAATATGTCTACGTGCTTACTGTCTTTATTGTGTTTGTGTTCACTATCAGTTTATTTCAATTACTCTCATTGTATTTTTAAATTATGATTACATGAATCCTCTTAACTGAACTCTGCCAGTGGATTTAACTTTTAAACGTTATAACAAAACATGATTCAATATGACTACATTCGACATTCATCTCTGTATGTTTTCTGGACATTATCCACAGTTCATTGCATTTCCTGAAGATAGCTGGGTCTAAATCTCTCTGAGAACTCTAAATGACAGTTGCTTAAATCAATTCAATTGAACAAGCCACATAATACCACTGATAATGGAACATTTCACAGTTCTATGCTGTGATGATATTGATACAGCAGAACATGGTGTAGTGGAATATCGATAGTCCTCTGGACAAGCTACCCCCTTGACCTCTTCGTAAAGGTCGTATAGCAAGGTCAGGCAAACCTTAAGTCAAGTTTGTGGTGTAGCCTTCTTTGCCTCAAGGCTGCTGCAAACACTGTTTTCTCTTTTGTCTGTTGACACACGGCATAAGGAAGTTAGGCAACACAAGCAAAAATCCAATAACAGAGAGAAATATAGCATAGCATTGTATTGCAGTTTACCTCTCCCTACCCTGTTTACCGTTAAGTATGTGCATCTATCTGTGTTTACCAAAGCTAAACCTTATCAGGACTTAGCAGATCACTATGTTGAGATGGCTATATCATTTTTATCTCTCCCTAGTTTCTTCCCCCAGCAACCCTGTGTTGTTTGGTCGTCTGCTTTACAATGTCGATTGTGAGCTGCTTGTCTTAGCGCCCCTTGTCTAGGAAAAAGGCTCTTGCAATATTCATCCATCCTTATCTGTCACAAGATCTTAATTGGAGGTGGTAATTATCTGACCGCACGCTATTAAGTATCCTATTCGAGGAAGTGTGGTAACTGAAAATGAATGCCCATCGATTTGGCTTGGCTGACATCTGACTACCTTCTTCTCCCAGATTAGTCTTGCATTGATCCCCCAGTCCCCTGCTGTCCCACCCATCGACCTGTCTCTAATGTGTGGCCGAAGCTTGACCATTCATTATTTGTGTTATGACTCACTCATCCATCCAGAGTACCACTGATGGGCTCGGAGAAAATTGACTTTGGCCTGACACTGGTCATTTGACACCCCCCACTATCCAGTCTATAGCTCGCTTCCATTTAGAATACTTACTTTCGGCCCCAGTGCGGATAATGTCCTTTTTTTTGGTACTTGGTGGAAGGGTAATTTGCTTCCAAGGTTACTTAGTGGGACAAAAATGGCAAGTGCTCAGCATCTGTTAAGTTAAATGGATATCACTGAAATAAGCCTATACTTTCTACTTTAAAAATGTAGAGGCACACATAATGTATATACCATAATGCAGAAGCCATACATCATATTGTAACCGGATTTTGGATGATGGACTGTAAGGTATTTGAACTTCAGATACCCTTGAATTTGACAGCATTGTATGTCAGGCAGGGTTAGGGTCCACCGGATTGTGTGCACAGTGAGACAGAACTGTTTGCTGTGTCTGCATGTTGTTATCGACTGTGAATGGTTTGGTATGTTTATGGCAGTGATTCTGATGTTAATGGTTCTACATTAATAGTGTATGATCATTTCAGACTTGGAATATACACAGCAGTTATTACCGTTCAAGTAATTTGATTGCACAAGAGGCATTTCGTGGTGTTATGTATTATTATATGTATTTTCTTACGGTTTGCACTTTACAGAGCTACCCTGCAGTCAGTTTACCTTTTGTCCTTCAAAAGAATAGGACTAGGGCGAGATTCAAACAGCGCCACATGTGATGTATCCACCTTTTTGCCTGAGCAATTGTAAATCCTAGGGTACAAATTTAAGCGCAGCCAATTACAGGGCTGAATAGAATGACATTTAATGATGCAAGCAGATTGATTTAGCCTCGCCCTGGGCTCCCACTGGTTCACGGTGTAGCTTTGTTTCCGCAGACACATTAATCATTGGACTTGAACGGGGGAGAATGTTGTCTAATTGTAAGTTAAGTTTAGGCAAATTGATGTGTTCCAGTGAGACTGGGCTGAAGTTCATTTCACCCCTGACAACAAGCATTGTCTTGAGGGAATCAGGACACATCTAGCCAGAGATGTCCTTGTGTGCTTAACATACGACAAACAGGTGCATCCTTTCAAACTCTTACTTAGTGTTGAGGTGTAGAAGGAGGTGTCTGTTCTGAAATATGATGTTTTTTTTTAGCTAGTCTAGTTGTACAGCTTGCGGCTTTTATGCTTTGGATGTGTTCATTTTCCTTTGGATAGTGTTTGCTTAGATATTGAATGTCATTAGTTTAATAGGGGACATGTTTTACACGCCAAGTATGCCAAGTCCATTGATGTCCATTAGATTGAGGATATATTTTTTGTAAAATGTTGAGCCTGAAACAAGATTTCAGATTTTAATACTATTAAATACTATTTAATACTATTGATGTAACTACTTTGGTTGTCTTTGACTTCTCTATACCGTGGGGAAAATGTCTTCGGAATTTAAATTATCCATAAGGTACTTTGAACTGTCTTTCCACAGGCAATTATGTATGAAAAATGACAAACAGAAATATTTGGTAAAGCTTCGCCGCATGAATTACCATTTCAACCTCCTGTGTACTGAAATTGGTTTTGTTTTAAGTTTCCTTATCAAGCTTGACCAGACTTTTCTCTACTAGGTTTAAGAATGTAGAATCTCCCTCTCTCTGTTGACAGTAAAGGAATCTCTATACTTGATATTCACAAAAGCAAAGTGATTTGCCACTGACTTTATTTATTTATTTAGCTTGAAACACTTCATTGAAGTTAGCCATATGTTTCAATTTCCCCAGGCAGAATTTACCTTGAGCCAGTATTGACAAAAGTAATTCGCTCACTCCAAATGTATGCATGAAGAAATAAACGTACAATAATGAAGTACCCAGCTCACTTTTCACTTTTCAAAGTGAGCTGTCGAAATCTCCAAAACAGAAAACTCTCAAAGTAGTCTGTGTTTGTTGGATTTACAGTCATTGAAGTGAAGAATGTTTTGATATATAAGGTGAGTTAGAGGGCTAAATGTTGTAAAAGTGTTATTCTGCTGTGGCGTTGACTAAGCCACGGTTGTTTTACTGGAGAAACCCCTTAATGCATTCTGTTTCCCCAGTCTGCTAATTCAGTACAAACTCTTTTACAAAGTTCCATTCTACAAATTATTCTTTCTTTCTTCGTCTCTTTCTATCTTTCGTTTCCTATTCTTTGTATTTTCTCTTTTCTCCCTGAAACTATTGTTATGAGATGAGAACAGTGTGACGAATGGCAGACAAGACAGACTGCTCTGCCTCAAGGGTACTCTTGTCTCTCCAACTACTTCCCTGTTCAATTATGGATTGGTCATTCCAGAAATTTGGCAAATGTAATTCCGCGGGACACATTTGTCTTTGCTCTCAGCTTATTGAACATGCTTTGACTATTCAGCTTAGCAACATTTATGTTACCAGTTATGTGTTAGCAGTTGTGCGTCACGGCCATGCCTCTGTCTGTACCTATATTCTATAAACATTGTAGACTATGAACTAATGAACTCAGACCACATGGTTCATGTATGACTTGCCATGTCTGACATGCAATAAGAAGTGAGGGAATATCTAATTAAATTTAGAATTTAGACAAATGGGAGAGAAAGTCCTGGCGTGTGGAATCCGAGTGTGAATGGAGGATGCTCCCTGACGGACTGTCATCCGTTCAGACGTCTCAGAAGCGAGCAGTCTGGCTTTGTTTTTTTGTGCCTGTCTGATGGCTTATATGTTCCAGCGGTGGTTATTTATAGTATCCGCACTTATTATTTATCACAAGACGATGTCTACATCTCACTCGCACATGTTCCTCCATTATCGTAAATGGACACATTTATATATTAAGGCTATCTCTCTTAAAAAAAAAAAAAAAAGGATCCTGCAGTGGACCAACTGCATCGAAGTTCGTGGGTGCAACAATATTTTTTTAATTTAGTAAATTGTCGACCAGCACCTTAGCAACCCAGGCGTGCGTTTACCTTTTTACTAGATAGTACAGCAGCTCTACCTAGAGCTTTGTCAGCCACGTTGCCATAGAGGCAGATCCATCCTTTCAGGTTTTCAGGCCTTAAAGTTTAGGTTTCTCCCAGATGTACAGATGTACAATGTGTAGGTGCAGGCGGTCATAACACACTCATTAAAATGGTGAAAGAGAAAAGGCCATCTGTAATACATAGCACACATTTATTCTATGTGTACTTGGTGCTACTTGCATACTTTTTGGTGAATAGGTTCATTATTAATAGAGCTAAGCACAAGAGCTAGGTCACATTCTCAGTTTCCCTCTCTATTGTGAAAAGCCCAAACTATACTCAGTGATAAATTCACTAATGATAGTACAAATCATTGCTCAGAACATTATTATGGATATGTGGCTTATTCATTTCCCAGAGTAAGGTAAGTATGTACTGGGAAAAAACATGTAATTTAATTATTTAGTTAATTAATTATTATTCTGTAACTAAATCTCTATTGCTGGTATTCAGATCATCATGCACTTTGTACATCCCTTTGGCTGTGGACATGACTTTCAGGCCTGTTAATTCATATGAACATTACATGTGTACTTATATAGTTCTGAACCTGTACAAAACCCATTGTGATGTGGCACTGTATGACTACAACTTTCAGAATGATTGCTAAACATGTTTGTTCTCTCAGGACAAGTAGCGAACACTTAGCTTTAGTTCTCCTTTATACGTGTAACATAACCATGTCATGGCAGATACCATGTATTGGTGAATGTGTTTGTGACAGACTATTACCAATTATGTTGGACAATCATGTCACCATTATTGATAATGATCAAGTGGGATGTGCTGCTATGCCAACCGATACAATGAGTGTCATGTCAATTACAGATAATGCTTGTACGGTTACAGCATTGAACTTCAACTATCACTACTAATAATAGGAAATTACATCTGCTTCAACATGGTTACGTCAGTCATACAACAGAAGGTTCATGTCAAGTTCTGGAAAAGTCTTGAGGAAAAAATACTTTGTGAAAGCTATAATATATGGACAAAGTAATGATAATTTTCACTGTGGCTCTTGGCCTTAGATGTTGTAGAGGATGGAGTCGCACACCACTATAGTCAATGCCGCTCTACAGAGGCAAAATGCCTGGCTCTAGTGTTGAGAATTCTCCTTTTGTGAAAATAACTTATTAAGTGGGGTGGGGGTCGGAATGCACAAAGGGAGTTGATTGAACAGAACTATCGGATTCTGGTGATTGCCAGAGCAGACCTCCAGCCATTTTCGCCTTTGACAGATCGGTCAGCACATGCATTCTCCTTCTCCTCTTTAGGGATAGGTAGATGGGTTTGCAGACGATCACTTAATCACTGCAGTTCTCACTGATGCCTATTGACTTGCCAGAACGGAGATTAAAGGTGCCATTCGGTTGAAGCTCGAGCATTGATTTCGCTCTCTTTCTCTCTCTCTCTCTCTCTCTCTCTCTCTCTTCCTCTCTCTCTGTCTTATGTCTGCAGATAGCTGTTTTAATGAAACCGTGAACCACGCACCAAAGTGCATCTCTTAAGCAGGGAGGTGAGGGTGAGGGAGGCTCTTTATTTCCCAACTCATAGCCTGTGATGAATCATGTTAATATGTTTCATCTGGAGACAAAACATGACCCAGAGGCGGACAAATCACAGGGAGTTTAAATCAAAGTCATTGGATTTGTTTCAGTCAATATGTAGTTAAAGAGGAGAAATATTACTGACTAGGGGATATAGGAGGATCATGATCTGACTTTGCCTGGGGGTGGAAGGAAGTGGTATTTGTATTCAATCATGGAAGTAAACACAGCAAATTGCACGCTTCTCACTTTGCTTTGCCTTGATGGCTGAGGCTTCCTTGTGTCAAACAACAGCATCATTTGAAAGTCTAATATTTCAGTCAGACAAGGTCTCAGGGAAGTTCTTTTGAAATAACCATATTGAGTGGTGCAAAGGTAACTTTTTCACCACAATGCAATCTGTTCAACTAATCAAAAGTCTGGAGTCTACGGGGTTAGGTTTTTTTGGAGGTTAGGAGTCGAGATTGAATAGTTTGGTCACAATCATCAAACCTGATTTGTTTCATCCAAAAACTTAATAAACCACAAATGATATACAAATCTGCACTTTTTAAAATGAATATGCCCACAAACTTAATAATTATTATGATTATTATAATAATTATTGTGTTTGCAAGAAGTTTGTGGGCAGGTAAAAAAAAAATATTACATCAAATGTAATAAATCACTAATATAGTGAAATTCTATACGTTATATCTGTTGTAAGAGTATGTTTATCAAAAATCATTACCATCTAAGGAAATGTCTTGACCATATAATTCCTAAATTGTGGCCCAAGCAGGCCCTTTGTGTTTCTACTTTTTTGTATTATAAGTGGGAGCCAAGCAGCAAACCTGTGGAGGCACCCATTGTGTCATTGGTGTCTGGCAGCAGCTAGAACTGTCTGGTAAAAAGTTTTGAAACTTATGCATGTAACTTTTGAACTGTATGCCTGTTTTTCAAAAATGAGGTACCAATGGATTCCTTGACATAACAACATAACATGACATGACTTGAACCACTTTTGAACCACTTTTTGACTTTTCTCTTGCACTGTACTCGACTTGTTCAACAATGCTGATACAGAAGCCCAAATCCAGCATTAGAATCAGAATCTAAACCTGAAAACAATATTTCCCTTTTACATCAGTTTACAGGACAATCTCAAAGTCTGACCTAGTTTAAGAGAGAGCAAGAGACTACTCTGTATTTAGTAATGCTGCAACAGGCAAACATTAGCATGCTTGCGTAAGGCAAATATTGGAAAGCTGTTACACAGTGCATGACTTGTCCTTGAGGTCGCGCTTGCCTTGGCTGTGGGATAAGGCGTACAGCAGAGCCTGAGAGCCTTGTGGCATGCCTACAGCAGTAGGACATCGCAGCCCTGGCCCCAACTTGACTTGTCAAACTTAAAACAAGCCACAGAGAGCTCTGGAGAGCCCAAGGGATGGGTCACAACAGATGGCGTAGCACTCTCCAAACACCGAACTCTTTAACTCGAAATGTTTACACCGCGAAACATTTCCATTATAAATATTTAAAAAATGTCTGAACACAACCCTACCACCACCCCAGCAACCTCCGAGAAACATACAATTTGACGGCCCTAAAAAAAGGAATAAGATAAACAGAATCTCCATTGTTGTTCAGCCATTCTTTGAGGCTATAGTAATACTTTTTTGGGGGGGGGTAGTGTTTGAAGTTTTCTCTTTTTAGAAACTTGGACTTTGCTTACCTTGCAGGTTATCTTTGGAAATATATTCAATTCAGGATAGAAAATATTACCCTCAATGCATATTTTGGTTTTACAGGGCCAAAAAAGAAAAAAGGAAGAAAATCCATATTCATATTGAATGAGTCACACATTAAATGGGCTTGGGCCATTACGATGCCTCTCATTAATTAAATATCATAAGCCTGCTAAGAGACTTATTTCATGGCACATTCATAGGACTGCTGAGGCAATGCCGCCTTGGCTATTCTGCGGTATTTCATTCTATTGGCATTTATCCCTGGTGTGGTATTGAAGTCTCACTGCCTTCGCAATCAGGCCCATCATGCATTGCACCACCTTTTATCGCCTTTGGCAGTGACAGAGCTTTGACCATTGTTGATTTCCCACATCGACATCTGGATACAGTTGCCCAGGAACAACCTCTCTCTTTTCTCGCTTTGAAATGTCACAGTAACCATGGAGACATCTGGCCTCAGACAGGTGTTGTGCGTCGTGCTCCACTATCTTGGCTCGTTTTGGGGACCGACGAGACGCTAGAAAAAGTCCTTGCCATGTTTACAGATCAATGGTTTACTGGTCATCATCCATTTTGAGAGAGAGGCACCACCCCCACAGGATTGTGCACCGGTCATCAGAACTAATGTAATTGTTGCAAAATCACCTCAATACTGCTTCCTAAATTGTGAAGAGATCATTTACAGCCAGGATTTTCCAGCATGTTGATCATTCAGCTTTGTCTTGGAGTCTCGGAGTGGGGTTAAATGGCTATTTGGCTATGTGCTACCCCCATTTATTACACAGCTGCCTACCAGGCAAATTGATAATTTTGATAAAGAAAATCAATTTCGTCTCCGTTGAAGTGTTACCCATTAACCTCTGTCGAATCCCTCCGAACTATGCTCTGCTATAGCACTGTAACACTGATCAGCGGCCAGCTATGTTGTCTGCAGTCAGGAATGATTTGCCTCTGATGCCTTGATTGATCGCTCAGCCTGTTTGCTCTGAGGACCAGTGTGGTTGTGGATACCTACCAAGCATGTGTTCCCTGAACATCATTAACACTGCCAACACCATCCAAGACACCATTCACATTTGTCTCCATGCCTCTCAAGGTCTCCTTTATAAACATACAGCACCACACAGTTCTACTGCTTTGCTCCACGCTGCTTTGATGATGGCTAATAGTCAAATGGGACTCCCTGATCCACTCCCGCAAACACAGTAGAGTGCGGCGAGGGAATCTTTCTCTGTCTCTGCTCGGACTCAGAGCCACTTAATGGATCACAGCGTTAATCAACCGCAGGGAGGGCCGAGGTAAAGTGGATGGATGAAGCCAGCCATTAGTCTGATGTCTGTAGGGACTAGCGAGCACACACTAGGCCTCTGGAGACTCCGGAGTGGACACATGGTTGGTGATCTTTCAATTTCCCTCACAGTGGGAATAATAATGAGCGCGTCTCCCGCTAAGATTTGCAGCGAAATCATTGACATGCAGAGGCTCGTGCTGAACATGATGGGACAAGATTCCTAGCACTGATGGGAGAATTGGCACAGGGTAATGGCATGGATTTAGCTAATCTGTTTTTTTTTGTCTGTTTTTTTGCGATTGGGTTGTTAGCAATTAGCTTCTGAGCATTTCCACTTCTCTTTCTTGTGCTTCTTGTTCTGTCGTGATCTTGGGTGATGGTTATGCCTGATCGGTTTTCTATTGCGCTTCTGTATTTCAAAAGGAGCGCTTTGTCTCCAGTCCCATGTGGGGGAATGTCATGCATTGTTCATTCCCTGCATTTTGTTTAAATGTCTTATCCGAAGGCCTCGCTGGAAGGTGAAGGTGAGAAGGCTTTGTGTATGATCATACTTACATTACATATTACCATGTTTGTGAAACTGATGAAAGCTAAGCTAACAGCAGGCAGGGCCCTAAGTGGCATACAGTGTCTCTTGCAAGTGATAGAGCTCCATCACAAGCTTAGTAACTTTAATGTG
Source organism: Clupea harengus (assembly GCF_900700415.2). NCBI lineage: Eukaryota > Metazoa > Chordata > Actinopteri > Clupeiformes > Clupeidae > Clupea > Clupea harengus. The sequence continues at coordinate 15,421,852 of NC_045172.1, forward strand.
GGAGATCATTTTCAAAAGCCATATTTTTTTCATATATTCATTTTGTCAATACACTTAAGGTAAAGGACTGATATTTAGCAGACTCTTTTACCCGAAGCGACGTACATACAACCTGCAGCGATTGGGAATCGAACCGGGGTCGACCGCTTGCAACCAATGATAATGGCCGCACTTGTAGTCATTTTAGCAAATAGTATAGAGGGAAGAAGCATACAAGGGATTAAAGATATAGAAATGACACTTTCATAAAAGTGTTAACAGCAGACCCACCTTGGCCCTGTAAATGCCTGTGGTCATACCTGTGTTATTCTACAAGGGTCAGCTGTTCACTCCAGTAGTTATTGACAAGACACCTACATCACATCTAGCTATAATGTATACAATATATACATTCAACAGCATTCTGTTTGCCGTCAGTGAAATGAACAAAGCTGACATAGAATTCAGATGTGGTATCTCTCACTGTGATGCTGTGTAGAATGCAGGATTGTTCCGTGTTGCTTTGCACATTTTCAGCCGTACCTTTTCTTTGCAGATGCATATTGTAACCCATCTTCTTTTTTGTGTGGCACCTCAACAGAAATTATATGGTATACAGATTTTCACTGGTAGTGTTAACAAAGGACAGAATATGATTGTTAACAAATGCAGCTGTTTGGCTTCAGGAAGTTGTGGTTAGTCATTATCTGCTTCTGAATTTGCTAGTACATGTATAACTTTTGTTGTTTGTTTGTTTGTTTGTCTGTTTGTTTTTAAGATGTGTACATCTGTGTGCTCATTATGTATCCACTTGGTACAACATACTTGGTTTTCAATTGAAAACTTTCAGTGCTTTTACTACTTCATGTTTACTACTTAAAAATTAATCTCAATGATCAAGTCAGGGGTGTAATGAAGACTGTGATTGACAGCTGTCTCTGATGCATCTTTAGAAGTTGGGAATATCAAGTCTTCGTTCAGTTAGTTTGCATTGTTGGCACACCTCGAGTGTTCCTTTGACAGGAGTTACACAAACTTTATGGACTGATCTTAAATAGTTTTCAGAGCTCACAGAGTCTACTCAGAGCTCTGTAATGGTTTATTAGAATAATGCATTCATTATTTAATCAAGCTAATTCCTTTTCAGTTTGACTGCGTTTTATGTGTCCTGTGGAATTACTATGCACATAAGATTTAATTTTTTTTGATTCGCTGCAGTTAGGTTCATGCACCTTGAACGTTGGTGAACTTTTCCAGACAAAAATCAGAGCTAGATGAGATAAAGGCTTTTATTTCCTTTTGATCCCGAGAGATGTCAATTTAAAATTGCAGTTTGACCAAGAAATGGAGCAGATTTAGTTCCCATAAGCTGTATGCAATTACACTTTTTTTTTTTTTGTTGTTTTGGTAAATTTAGGACAAGCCTCAGTGCTGGCAAAGCTAATGAAAAAGGTTAATGAGAGGTTAATAACAGGAGCTCTGTAAATCAGGAACCTTGATTCGTTATGCTAATGTTCTTTATGAGGAGAAAAACACCCTGGTGTGGGTTACTCGCTAATAAGCAGATCATTTCTGAGCATGTGAAAACATGCTCGCCTTTGAAGTGAGACCAGGGGAAGCAGTACACATTTTGCTTCATTTAAATGTTTCCTACCATCTATGATGTTTGTGATGCTTCAAATTTCCTATCTTGCGGGGCAAATGAAAGTACATTTTGGTTTAATAGAAGCTATTTAAAGTAATGCCCTGTGATTTGCATAGCATATATCAAAGGTTATTTGAGGACTTGTGATGCCTCATAGCAGCTCATTTCATGAATATTATTTCTCATCTGAGTCTTTTGCAAGGGTTTCTATAACTAGTACTGTTATGAGGACCTTTGAAAAGTGTGTTGAAGAGACAGTTCACAACTGCTGAGACGTTTCTCCTGCCCAACATATGGCACCATGTTCAAGAAAGAGAGGCTTTTCAAAGCCTCAATCGTAATTGTCCTCAGACGCGTGGTAAAGTTGAGTAAAGTTGTGCTAACGTCTTAATTGTCCATTCAACCTTAGCTTTTCACAGATTTCTGTGGTCAAGTACTTGAGCTCTGGAAGTGAGGAGAAACACATGCTATTTTTCGTCCACCAGACCTTAATGGCTAATTAGAAAATGTATAATGACCAAGAGATATTCAACCGATTGTAAAGTTTACAAAACCTGGCAACATTTGTAGGTGTGTTTATATTGTTTTCATAGATGTGTGTAGTGTCACACCGATATTCAGTGTTTGGTATCCAGGTTTAATAGCTACTCTTTAATAGCTATGTCTTTCTCACTTGTAGAGATTATTTACCCAGGAACTGAAGTTGCACTTGACCTCACACACACACACAAAACATAATAATTGTGAATCATTGGAATAACATAAAAATAACATACATCACACCTTCACAATATATTTGCCAATATGATGTTCTTTTTCACCAGTTCATTTTTTGTTTTGTTTAATTTTGTATCTTATGTTACATCAGTTCAAAATAGTATTTTCATTGAGCCAGCTAATCACAATTCCTCCTAAGGCAGCCGTGCAATTCATTTTTGTCACTGTATACTTATTTAAATTTCCCTGCATTTATTAAATGTAAACAGTGCAACTGAAGCAGAATGAATCTGTCCTGTCCAAATATAGTTCAGTAATTATGTCTGTAATGTTTACAAACATCTGTGCAGTTGGTGCACAGACTTAAACAAACGTTTGTTTAACACATCACTCCCAAAATATGATGTTAATTTAGGCAGCAATGCGAAGCGCCTGAACCTGCCTGCAAGATTTAAGTGTGAACATGTGTTTTCTGTCTGCCAGAGACGGGCTGGAGGGAGGCCCGACCCATGTTTACGCGTTGCATCGAGTTTAGTGTGCAAACTTTTGTTCCCGGGGGGGTGGGGGGGTGATTGAACGCAGATGCTTCTGAGTTCACCGCAACTTGCAAAGACGAGGGAGGAGGATTGCCCCCTGACCTCCGCCTCATCCCCTAGTATCAGCAGTAGTCGATCTGATGTAACCTGGATCACCTCTCGGAGGGAAACACCAGGCATGAAAAATACAACATCTTCCCCTTTCCTCCAGCCTGTTACTCCACTACCGCCATTCCCTATCGGTCTCGTTTGAAGTGGCTCCTTTAATCAAGGGCTTATAAACAGTAGTCACACAACTGCCAGTCTTGGCATCAGTCCCATGTTAGGTTATCAAGCAATCGTGTTTTCTCCTATGAAATTCTGTTCAGAGGCAGATTATGATTAGGAAGGAGTAGACAGCATGGATTCAAGCTGTGTTTGCTTGTATGGCGAATGTTATCTACTAAGAGAGAGAGAGAGAGAGATGTAAGTGAAGTTCAAATCAGTGGAGATGTTGTGATGCATTTTAAATTATACTCCTTGTGGTAAACTTCCCCAAAAGCCTCCCGTCATGGCCGTTTATAGACAGGCTTATGTAGTAAGGCAGACTCCTGTGCCCAGCTGTGTTTGGCCGGAAGCAATAACATGCAGTTAGCAGTGGTCCCATCAGCACAGGTTAGCATGTTATGAGAAGCTATGTGGCCAGTAGCCTCCTAGGCTCATCTGTATGCTGCTTGAGTCTGTGGCTGGAGTGTGACTGAGCGGCTGATTTGGGCTCAGTATCGACTGTATTGGAGATGTCCAGTGTAACAGAGGATCAGTTTTTGGCACGTAGACATTGAGCGGCCACAGTATGGCTTCTTCCCACTGCCACCACCCCACCCCACCCCACTCCCAACACCACCAGCGGATCTATAACGGGCCCACTGAAGTCCTGGAGAGCCACGCAGAGAAATGGATGCCGTCTGGACCTTTGAAATAATGTGAGGGTTTTTAATTAGGTGCCATTGATTCTGAACTACGCTGTGGTCACAGAGTGAGGAGGGGTGGTGGTGGACTGCAGGGACTTGGTGTGCGTGTAGGGGGAAGAGGGATGACTGCACAGTGAGTTGAATATGCATGGTCAGAAGGTGGACAAATAAACCAAGCCTTTGGAGCAACAGCAGGCATGCTAAACAAGAGCGTTGTGATGGATGACCTCCATTATTTTATTTACTTATTTATTTATTTATTTTGCAATATATTTCCCTATTAATTGTAAGAAATATTCCTTCGTTTGGCTGTCTAGCAATTCATTTGGCATTGATATGCCTTCCCCCCCGCCCTGTGTGAAATGGGAAAAACTGTTCAGAGGGAACTTCAGAGGTGTTTCTGTTTTACCGTTTATTATGTTATGTAAAGGTAAATCCTTTAGCCCAGCAGGTCTTTACTAGTTCATGAGCCGATACTAATCCTCCGCTAAACTAAACTTTGATCCGCATATGATTGTAATGTATAATGCATCTGTTACATTGAAAATTAGTATTCTTGGGGAGGACAAAAAGATACAATACATGGAAATTGAGTCGAAAAGTAAGCGAAAATAACTTCTTGACCTCACCAAACGAAAAGAGGATTAGACAAGGCTGTTAATTGCGATTCACAGAGCCGCACAGTCAGCCATGCTGCGCGGCTTAAACGAGCAATTTTCAGCAACACTAACAACACCAACCAACCAGCCAAGCTGAATTATTCCACAAAAGCGGGGTCTGAGAGATCCCATTCAGAGGGTCTGTGTTGCAAATTAATTGGGGAGGAAGGGAGGGATGGCCGCCGCTAGCGACTCACAGGCCCGCTCAGCACCGGATCAGGGGAACTGGAAGGCTCAGGTGGCCTCAGCTCTGTCTCAAAGAGAAGGCCGCCAAACAATCAGCCTTCTGCTGAAAAGTCGGCTGCTGCTGCTGTTGTTGTCCTTGGAGCCTTCCTTAATTCCTTAATACATTCAGCGCTATTGGTTTTTTTCTTTCTTTTTGTGTTTATTAGTTGTACTGTTCAAGATCCATCAAGGGTGAAGCAGGTTGTTTGAATTCCCAGTTTGAGACGAGAAACATAATCAACTGTGTTATTCCAAAAATCCCACAGGGTTGTGTATGTCTGAAGCAGAAACAGAGAGAGAGAGAGAGAGGGAGGTTTTTTTTTCTCAGATCAATAATTAGCTTTTGAACCAAAAGACAAAATAATATAGAATGGAAAGAAACAGATATGTTTAGAAATGACATGGCTATATTCTAAAACGGTGTGTGTTTTTTTTTTATTAGCAAAGCATTTTAATCTCCACTCGTCACTGTTCAGTTTGTATTGCAACACTGACATGTTATTATGAATAAGCTTCTACTGGCACTGCTGACTTGGGCATCACACCAGAAGTTAAATATGTGAGGAGAGTGTTGAGAGTGCAGTGTGACAGACCAATAGCAAAGTAGCAGGAAGAGGGATAAACAAGCTAATCTCACCAGCCTCAAGCCCCTCTTAGCTTAGTCACTGACTGACATTAGTTTGTGGTCTTTGTCCTGACATTTGAATTGGGGTGTGTGGGGGGTGGGGGGGGGTGTTGAACGGCTATGAGGCTTAGTGTGTGCTGAGGAACACTTTAACGTCGCCTCAGGCCCTGAGAGGAACTGCTGACAGCAAGGCGCGAGGCAGACAGTCAGCGTTTGCACAAGCGTGTAGTTAGCTATGCTAATGACCCTAAGCTCAGACATTTTTCTCAACATGCAAATCATTTGTTCTCATTAGCATTTCTCGCACAGGCTGTGTAAGTGTTTCCATGTCAGCACGGTTGTACATTTTGGTGTCTGGCATGATGTTGCTGCATGTAGTATTGCGGACGTGCGTGTGGAAACTGGAATAAACCTTTGCGTAATAGCAGCTAACAAAGCTGATATTTTCATATTACAGTGTGTGTGTGTTACCTCTTTGTAGCTAATTAAGCCATTTTGTTTTTGTGTGACCAAAGTTATTTCCAAGCCTATGAATGAAAAATAGAGTAATTTAGAAGGGATAGCAGTTTTGTTTTCATTGTGGGTCACCAGCAGAAAAAGCACGCTTATTTATTTTCAATTGAACTGTTTTGTGTGCTCAGTACAATAGCTTGTGGAAGCGCTCACCAATTTAAAACCCATTTCCTGTTTGCACAGTGGTATGAGCCTGTGGTTTCTTTTCCTGGGTGGTTTAACTCCAGTTGACAAATATGCGGTCAGTATAAATCTACAAGGGTTGCCTCTCAACAGGGCTGTCCTCAATTCCCTTTGATTTCCTTGGGCTGTCTCTCATCCTTGTTTTCATTGTTCTTGGCTCCACTAAATAACCTCGACCAATTGTTCCGCATTCAGAAACCCGGCTCACATAATCAGCAATGGACCATAAATACAGTTGTACACACTTACATGAGTCTAGCCAGGAACATTGCATTCCTCCCCTTGATTTGCAATGTCAGGTCACACTGTCTTCTGGCTGGAGTGCTGTGAGTGCAGTTGGTCTCAAGGTCGAGAGATCTTGCTGCCTCCCCTGGGTAGATCCTTCCATATAAGGACGTCAATTCTCTACTTAGTGTTTGAGTATATAACAATATTGTGAGTGCCCAGCAATGAACCTGACATAACCATCAAATAAACCTGGCACGACAGATGTCATAACCAGCCTTGAGAGACAGTTGGGACGCATCCAGGATAGAGGGCATAGCAGGTGACCTTAACTGTCATGTACCTGGTCCCTCCAAATGGAACTTTGTTTGGCAGTCAGTTGCTATTGACTAAGTTTCAGATGTAAATCCTTGGAAGGGAAGGCTTCTTTAAAGTTCTTGGTCGGCATGCAAGATACATTTTTTTTTTAAAACATTGCCACTCACAGCCAAATTACATTCAAAATGTGAAGTGCATTATATGAAATTGAAATGTAATTGAAAAAATGGTGACTGACTTGCATATCTCCATTTCTCAAGTAATTACCATATATAACTATTGTATATATAAGTAAGTATGTTGTGTAACAAATACTGTATGCAAGGCAAAGCCTGTACTATTACTGGTCTTGGCGGCCTGTTCTTAAGGGTTGTGTTTCAGAATAATTTAGTACCAGATAAAGAAGACCCACTGCAGCAGTATTGGAAACCAACCCTCAAACCACCTTCTGCCCATTTTTAGTAATTACTGGTGCTGCATATGCAGAATGAATGTATTTTCCTCCTGGCCAGAGAGCCTTGTTTGTTTGTTTATTCTTTTGTGTCTTTCATGTTGCAGCATGGTATTGATCAAAGCTCTCCTTCAGGTCCAACGAATTTAACTCCTATTGATTCTGCATGTGCTCTAAACTTCTCCAGTGACTTGTTTGTGGGCCTCTGCTTTTACCGAACCGCCTCCATTTTGTGAGCATATATTTGTGTACACCGGACTGTGTTTGACATCCCTGTGTTGTTTCATCAATAACAAATTGGTTTTGTCCAAACTAACAAGTAGATAGCTCTGTGGAGCTTTCCCTCACTGCGCGAGTGTGCTGGTGTGTTTATCCATCGCCAGCTTGCATTATTTATAGACACCATCTAAGTTTGAAGAACATAAAATGCCCCCAGAAATTATCCATGAAGTTCCTTTAGTCATTGTTAAGATGTAGCCTCTATTCCCCTAGTCATGCAGTGGATTTTAATGGTTATTTAATTATTTATTTAATTATTTATTCTTTTTGTTGTTGTTGATGTTGTTCTGGGTAGGAAATGATATGCTGCCATTTAATTATGGTTCATGGACTTTGGCCATGATTACAGACACACCTTCTTTCACAGACAGATCCCCATAAAGAGCTTTGAATGTCCTTTTTATAGTTTTGACCCCCGAGGGACTGCGGGGCTAAACTATGTGTGCCTTTCCAAAATATCAATTTAAAAACTGCTTCTGAACTTCTTCCTTTTTATTATCACTTACCTGTAGTCTTCTTTTTTTTCACTTTCCCCACAAGTTTAAAACACTACCCCTCCTCCATGCACACACACACACACACACACACACACACACACACACACACACACACACACACACACACACACACACACACACTCTTCCAATAAGCATTCAGGGACTCGCAAGGGGCAGGAACAGGGAGGCAATCAGCTGTTGCTTACACTTCCCCACCTGACAATCATTGGTATTCCTCCATGTCAACAACACCCCCCCACACACACACACACACACACACACACACACACCCACACACACACCCACACACACACACACCCACACACACACCCACAAACACACACAAACAGCAAGATGGAAAGAGATGCAGAGTTACAGGACGCCAGGGGAAGAGACAGGTCATCACTCCTTCCCTCCGCCCCCTAATAGGTTCCGACATGTCACCCCGGGGGGATTCACTGCCATGCGGCTCTAGGCTGCTTAGAATCTAATGGCCACCTTCAGCGCCGCACCACGCCCAGCTGCCATTAGTGTCCACACCATATAGATTTACAGTGTAAGCACACGGCTCATTTACATGCAGAGATTCATTTCTCCCTTTTATTTTATCTTCTTCTTCTTTTTGTGTCATCTTCTTTTCTTCTTTCCAGACAAGACAAAAAAATATTGCAGACAACTTTTTTTTTTAAAGTAACACTTTTTAGTGTGTTTTCCAGGTGTCTGGCGACTATTGAGTACAGTGCAAAAAATATAGAAGAATACAACCGACACAAAAACTCTTCAAACCATTTTTTTTTTGCCTCAGTATTGGTCGTTACACCTGAGAGAGGCTCCATTTGCGGATCGATGTCCTGTACCAGTGCAGTAGATGTGTCTGTGTGTGTCTCCCAGCTGGCATTTAAGTGGTGCTCTATGGGCCTACACTGCTCACTTTGGATCAATACGCCGCTAATGTCAGTCCACACGCGGGCATCTGTGCAAAGGCGCTCATATGTGGTCTGTCTGGGTAACATGCTGTTGATTGTGGACAGCACACATCCAAAACATTGCCAATATCCCTGCACACCGAAATAGTTTTTTTTTCTTTTTTTCTTTCAATCCCCCTTCCCGCTTCCCCTGGAAACTGAGGCTGTGGCTACATAGTGCCCTTTGACCACCTTACAAGGCAATGTCTATGTTAAGATCCATATCGATGATGCAGTTCAGGGGAATGGTAAAGGAAGCACCAGAAGCAAAATCTATGTTTAGTGTCTAAAGATAAAAAAACAAAAAAAAAACAGCCGTGTCAAATGTGTTGATATAAAGAACCGTAATACAGGGTACATCAGGAGGGTGAAATATTTCAGAAACCCAAACAAAAACGGCCAGGAAAAAACCTTTCAAGGGAAATGTTTTGGGGATAATACGACATGAAGGGGCCAGACACATACTGAGATGGCTTTTGTATATGCTGACCTACATGCAAGTACATCTGGTGAAGGTGATGGGGAAACTATGCCGTTTGGAAGTGCTTTTCCCCTTGATGCGCTTCCAAACTCACCCCTCTAGTTTTCCTGGGAACTACAAAGTCACTCAACACTCCTCCTTTTCTTTTCTCTTTCACAGTGACACCAGAAAAGACCAACAGTCACCGGCATCACCACACGAAGACGGAGGACTTTGAGAACGGCGCTTCAGCCGGCTCGAGAGTTGGAACTCTAGGGGCCTGTCTGGCCCTGATTTGGACTTGTGCACTGACAGTGTTGTCATGGTAATGTCACTCAAAAAGACTGCAGTCCACCCCTCCACCCTCCACCCGACCCCACCCCCCTCCAAAAGACTGATAATTTCTTTTCTTTCATCTTCTCGGGAGTATACATAGATAAAGAAAGAAAGAAAGAAAGAAATATATTAAATAAAGCAAGCTGCATACTTTGGTGAACGGGTCAGGGGAAAGAGAAGAGTTCCTCAGTGGGGGCTCCTCAAAGCTGAGGATCTGTATGGTGATGGCGTGTATCGACAGGTCATGAAAGACCAATCTGGACGAAGAGTAACTGTGTTGCAAGGATGTGTACAGAAGCAAGAAGAAGGAAGTCCTCCAGAAACGCAAGCCCCTTTTATCCGCCAATGAGTTTCATCTGTACTGAGACCAATACGAAGAGATCCTGTGTGAAAAACTGACAGCTTCACTCACTGCCGGGATTTAAACCAACGCCCCCCCCCCCCCCCCCCCCCCCTTCTTCTTCAATGGAAGAGTATAAATCCTTCAATGATATTAAAAAAGACACTGATATTAATTTAATCTTTTTTTTTTGTTTGTTTCATTTAATAATATATTTGTAAGCCTAGTTGTAAATGGTAACTGGCATAATTCACTCTGGGTTTACATTTCATTACCATAAGATGGAACCATGCTGTGGTGCTTGTTGTCATAGTCTGCTTTTTAAATATTCCCTGGTACTATGTACCTATTTTAGTTTTACATATTGCAATGCAGAACTGTAAAGATGTAAAGTTTTGTTATTTTTTTTTTTTTTACAGATTGTGTTCATTTTTCCCTCCATACGATCGCGTAAAACGCACCTTAACAAAATGTATTAATATACTGTGCTAATATACTGTATATTTATACCTTGTGTATAGAGTACAGCAATAAACACTTTCCCATTATTGATGCGTACAGCACTCATCTCATATAAACAGTGAAACAGCAATGCACTCACGCCTTTTTGGCTTAACTGGCTGTGTGTGTGGGGTGGGCTGTTTTTTGGATGGATACCATAAGTGTAATTATTTTCCTGTTTTTTTTTTTATTACTTTATTTTTAAAGATACAATGAGACATACATACATACATACATACATACATACATACATACATACATGCATACATACATACATACAGTACATACATACATACATGAACAAAAGGTTGGTCACCTATACATTTATACTGATGGTACAATGATGGAAATAAATGTCATTATTTTCCTGTCTTGTGTGCATCAACTACAGTTGTGTCATTTTGCTTTGGCGTTGTACTTGCCTGTTCGAAATTCGCCATGACTGGCATCACACAAAGCTACTCGTATAATAACACACTAAAATAACGATTTATTGCGATTCCTTGCTATTCAAGGTTTTTTTTAATGTGAACATCATCACTCAAAACCACGTCCCCCTTTCCCAGGTATTTATAAAGGTAGGGTCATAGATGGAGATCCCGTAGTGGTCAAACTTCAGCAGTGCTATATTGCGCTACATGAAGTTAGCATTTTTAATTGCGTCAGATGAGCTCCTCATGGACAAAATTATGGTGAATGTCCATCTACATTGTTATGAAATATGTATGCAAATGGGAAAGATACAATGGAGAGGAGAAGAAGAAATGACCACCGGAGGCAAGTATTCCCACCCATGTACGAGAGAGCCTTCCAGAACATGCTTAATTTAAGTGTGTTTGAGAACTGTGAAAAGCGCTATATAAATAGGATGTATTATTATTGTTAATTGAAAGTTTAGGAAGTCATGCATTGACCTACAGCCTTGTTCACAGAGCACCTATGCTTTACAATCACCTGATTCACAGCATTGCAGCATGTTATGGAGAGATGACATCAAAACTCTGCCTAAGGTCTACACTCACTACTGGATAATTAGTACAAACAGCAGCACACAAATGGATTACCTGGAAAAGCAGGTAACCCGCTCAAAATGCTTAGTTTGTGTCTCAAAAGTAAATGATCAATTAATGTCAGTGCCACCAAAATGCAAGTCCTTTTGTCACTGTTGGTAACCAAGACGTTGAAATACTTAGTCCACATGTGGTTTTACTGGATCTCCTTCACTCGCTAGGAATGATAATCACCCTACCAGATTATTGCGTGTCTCCAAGTAACTGAATATTATTCTCTAGCAAGTTGAATGCTGTTCATGTCACTGACAACAATTTCAATGAAACAAGGCACCAAGTGATTGTCAAAGAATTCTGAGAGAATTATTTGAGAGACTAGACAGTAGTAGCAACAAATATAATCTGTATAGAAACAACGGGACAATCATGCATGCCACATAAATTGTTTGAGAAACCAAGTCATGTTATCCAATCATATTGATCACAGACATTTCACCTTCATTCAGAAAAATCGCTAGAACAGTAATCAGCAGTCTTTTGAGCTGACCAAACTATTCCTGAATGCTGTTTTTGTAGAGAAAGTTTACATTGACCCAAATGACCACATACAGTCTATAATTTGACATCTTACAAAACCCCTCTCATTCTCATGAACGGGATCCTATGGAAGATTTTGAGGAGGGTGAGATTTTGCGTTCAGTAGAGCCCAATGGTGAAAATATGTCAATGAACACATTGTTGTCTGACATAGTGACTGACATTGTTAGTGGATTTCCCCTCTAGCTGGCATGGCACATCAACTTTGGCCTGGTGGCCTATCAGGTTTTACATTCATTTTTTTTCCTTTCACTGAATAAATCCTCATCAATCACATAAACAATCAGGGTAATATAGCAAACATTCCAAAAAATACCATGTCACTGAAACTGATGAAGCATATGGTTGACACATAATAATAACTGCTTTAATGAGAAATGGCTGTGCAGGTGTGACTAGGAGATTGACTAGTGACTAGGAGGTTGGAACAAACAGTTTTGAGATTTTTTATTTCTGATATATAATATATCATGTCTGTTCTTTGTGTTAAGGTATTTAAAATAATTTGACACTGTAATAGCATTGCCCCGAACCTGTCCTACCAGCCAATAGGTTAGCGTCCCCTTGTTGTTTGATTGATCCATAGCGCAGTGCTGTCCCCAGCCCAGGCTATTTATATTGTAAACATATGCCAGCAGCAACAACAACAACAAAATCAACAATACTATTACTAAAATCCACAACTGAAAACAAATGACAAAGAAAGATAATAAATATCAATTATACTTTTCAAAAAGAGCTGTAGCTGAAAAAAGGCAACAAGAACAAGAATATTAGCGATTACAGTGCATTTAGTAAAATAAGATCTGTCTGTAAATATGTGTTCTTTTAAACACTGTTAACACTATCAATACCTGGCCTGTCACACAGTGCGATAATGGCTCAGTGGGGTAGGTGGTGGAGCTGGCCGTCCTACCTTGGCGGACACAATTTCATGATTACACAGACACGGGTTTGTAGTCCGAGTGGTGATGTTATTTTAATCTTTTTCAAAATAGTAATGAGAGGTCTCGGGGATTAAGTCATCGATTGAAATTTTGATGAGTTATTGATTAAATTTAGCTGCTTGTAGATGCTCTGCATTATTTAAGCCCTTTGTGCTAGTGACCAGACGTCCTATGGGCCTAATTTAAAAATGGCTCGACAGCCTCAATTTGAGCTATGCATGTTGGTCAACAAGGTCGACCTAACCCCCTAACTGGCAGTCCTGAGGGAGCAGGAGGAAAGACACCACCATAAGACGATGGCCTACCAGAGGGAGAAATTGGTCTTTCTGACCCAAAACAGGTCAGCAGGCCCAGTGTCAGCATGCATCTCCCCACCACTGAAAGTAAGTTAATGTGGCTATTTATTTGCCTTGTATAATGTGCTGGTTGCAGAAAGAGAGCAGTGGCGACTGCTGTTGTTGGTGTTTGTAATGTTTCTGCCTTCCTGTTAGTTTGAGACCAAGTGTTTCATACTGTTGCTTTAACACAGCTGTGTGGACATTGAATTGAAATTCAAATACGTATCTGAATCCATCAACCTTCTATGTTAACACAGACACTTTATCTACAGGATTTTAAATCTCATATCCAAAACATGTAGTTTAGTTTGAAGGAGGATACGCAATTTTGGGACAAAATGAGAAACAGAAAAACAGAAACAAAACACAGTGTTGAGGGAAAGTCATTTGCTGCATTGAATAGGTGTTGCAGGGGCTGTAGTGAGGTGGTGTATGTGAATGCGTTTATACGCAACACTTTCAACTCCCAAAACATGAGGCAGTCATCCAAATCGCCATATCACCTCACTCGGGCCAAGATACAAGAAGTGTTAATTGATTTTGTTCACCCTCATTTGGTGAGGGCCACTAGGTGTCATTTTGCCTTAACACCAACTGTGCCACTTGTGGCTGCACTGCGTTTGCACGCCTCAGGCAGTCTCTATAAGTCTGTGTCGGGAGCAGGCCTGGCGCTGAGCAAGGCTACCATCAGCAGAGCTGTAATGGTCGTAATCCAGGTGCCATTACAGCTTCCTAAGAGAGGAGGACTTTTCCATCCACACCAGAGGAGATGGCCAGAGTCAACCAAGGCTTCCATGCCATCAGCAGTGTTCCCCCGGGTCACTGGCGTGATCGACGGCACCCCCATCCAAATTGCTGAAGATGTCCATCTAGTGCCTGAAGGAATGCATCCCGTGGGCCTACAAGTAGGCCAACAGGCGCCTTGAATTCCCTTTTTTTTTCCAACACACCCTTTTCCTCCACTAGGCTTGCTTTCTCCCCTAGTTTCCCCATTCCTTTCTTTTTAGTCATTCATTTCGCAATATTTCCCCCTCCCAGCCTTTAGTTTTTTCTTTTTTAATTATCATTATATATGTACACGATGAATGATTTAGGTCATGTAACCATGAAACCTCACAAGTGGGTACAGAACATCCTCTTCCATCCAATAGGACTGCATTAGAAACACATAGGCTGACGTCAATACATGAAGGTTCACAGCAGGAGCACATGCCCTCTCTATTAATAGATACAGAACGTTTCCTACTGGAATGATACCCTACAATCATACCACAGTCTTGATCTGTGAATCCTCTATATGTAGCCAACTAAACCACCTACCGCTCTACCAGTTGCACCACAAAAACACCTTTGAGCGAATTAATGTTGAGCTGCTAGGAGAGCTATGCCCCAAAATGTGTAGAATTATGCCCCTCCCCCCATTTTAACATATGCCTCAAATAATTTCTAACTCTTCACGTGAAGCCTGTGTGAACTCTCCTCTGTCTGTTTACCCTAGTGTTGACAAATCACTGTCAAGCGCCTTCCTCCATTAAAGAGACCTTTACAGCCTGGTCTGCAGTAGCCTTGGAGGTCAGCTATGAATATTCTCCCACAGTAATGTATTGGCGCTCGGGGAGTCTATGAAGGATTAGTCTGGAATTATATCTGGGGATTTGAAAGTGACAAATAGGAACAAACGGTTTGCCAAAGCGCAGACATTTCTTGGCCCGGTTAACTGTGTTAAAGCTGGCCTGGCCGTGCTCCAGCAGGGCAAGGTTAAGTCTCTGGGTCTTGTTTATGACAGTGTTCCTGGATGGCGTCCAGAGAGAGAAGAGGAGGACCCGCTCAGACTCTCTTTCACTTATTAAGTATTTTTTTAGCTGTGAGGTAAACTATCCCATGGCTTTACTAAGTTCTACTTCAAAAGTAAGCTCAGAATAAAACAAGGAAGTCTAACTATTTTGTGTTTGAGGTGTCAGCGGTCTGGTAGTTAATCACGATTGCTAAAAAAATTCTATCCGTGTACTTGAGTTATGTGTTATCGGCGAGACTGGGAGTCCAATCTATGTGCGCTGACATAGAGTTTGTCTGATGAAACTAGTTTCATTGTTTGACCTGAGCAAGTGCCTCTGCGCCAACTGAGATTATTTTTAACCCTAGTCAGCAGGTTATATCCTCATACCACAATACCTTAAACCTTTCCCAGATAAAATAAATCTAAAGAACATGTCAAACACGTGGCAGGATAAAACATGAGGGGAGAAAAAAAATACAAAAATTCTGTGATTGTGTGTTGACCTGTTGGTATCTGTTGATATCTGAGCTCAAAGGGCTCACTCCCATGAGATCAGCTGTAAGATGAGAGGTGTGGGGGTCATCACTGTGGGGGCATCGTTGGATTCCTAAAACTCGACTCCTCGACCAAATGTATTGCCTTCGACCTGATAGGTGATGTCACTGAAGTGAGACCTGCCTTTTAATGATGAAACCAGGCTGTGTATCTGTCTTTCTCTATCCCTCTCTCTTACACCCCAACCCCCCCCCCCCCGATCCCACCGCACTCCGGTAAACTCGTCCACCCTTGAGCTGTCATGCCTGCCTGGTTTTCTCCAGAGGTGTGAGAAAGTGAAAAACAGCCCCATCAATATTGGCTTTCCCTGCTGTCTCCCCCCATAGTGCTAAGAGCCTCAATTTACCCAGTTATGCTTTTCCACACCAGCCAGGTCTTCAGTGCAGATTTCCCAATAATGTGAAATGACTTTGGCTTATTGTCTACTTTTGTTGTTTCTTGTGCAGCACATAACAAAATTAACTCACTCAAGACTATGTGCAGTTGTTGTCTAGTGTTCTATATACTGGCTATACATTTTCAAATGCTCAACTTAACAGTAATTATTTAAGAAATTAATTCAGGGCTTTAATACAATACTCCACTCAGTTTAGTATATAATGTAATATGTAACTAACCCCTAAACCAGAACACTAACTGTACATCTAGTAGCAACATGTCCTCATTAACGTACTTGCTAGTGAATAATGATATGCACTCTTTATATATATACCCTAAACCTTAGGGTTCTTAAGATAAAGTGGCCCAGAAATGTCAACAGCTTTGGTCAATCATCGGAAATGAGTCATCCTATCGAGAAGTAGATGATTTGATGTAATTGCTGTGATCAGTGGTTCATATGGTCTATCATTAAGACTGTACATGTGTGCCTTAGTAACCTTAAGTTGATAAGATCTTCAGGTAGACAACAAGAAAACAGAAAAGCCTTGCTTGTCTATGACTTCCCTTTTTTGATGTTTGACAAAATATTTGGAGCAATGTACCGACAAGAACATAGTAATATCATGGTAATCCTGCCAGGCAATTCGCAACATCGTCTGTTTATCTTCTTTTCCCCTAAAAACAGATTGTTCATTTTCTCTATAGATTGTCGTCCAACACACTTTGTGTGAATTCTACATTGTCCAAAATTGTTCTCTTTTGTCCGCTTCTGAATGATTAATCACTCCTCATAACTTTAGCCAAGTCTTCATGATGTGACTAATGGAAAATGCACCGTATTTCCTTACTGCAGAGGTGTACGAGTCCTTGGTGGATTACTTCCGTCTTTCCAGAAAGTGCAATGTGATTATTGTAAACTGGCAGCCTTGGCTTTTGAGCTGTGAGTCTTGTGAAATTTGTATAAAGGTTGACTTGCATTCATTTCCAAGTGTCAAATAGTCTTCAGGAATTAGCCAGGCATAAAGGAACACACGAAGAGGAGGAACTGCATTCTAAATGTCTGCCACTGAATTTCCATGTTTTTGAAAGCTAGTTGTAGAAAACAGATTTGACAGCTTTGATGTGCAAACATTTGGATTTGCATATGGAACTGTTTTGTTTTTCATTGTGATGTCCTTGCTACTTCATGGTATTAGTCTACTCAGAAGTATTTTCTAAAATTACCACAGACACCTAATTGATCCTAATTGCAGTTTGCCGTTTGTGTGGGTGGCTGGTTGGTTCCACCCTTCAATTGCCTTGAAAATATTTGTACTTAAAATTGTGTATGTGTAGCTTGCAGGTGCAACAGTTAGTGTCAGCTCTTGGTATAAGATACATACTACATGCAGTTCCAGAGGACATAAGACGTATAACAAGAAGATAGTTTATGAGGGAAACCAAGTCATTCACATTCAATAGTGATCGAGACAAGCATCACAGCCGCCATGTCAGGCCTTTCTCAAACATGGGGCCGTTATAATTATTAGGCCTGTGGGTGTGGTTTATGCTAATCCTTTTATATGTGTGAGTTTGCAAGTGCATACTTTTGTGCCATATTAAAAAGGCAGTGCACACAATGGATCAAACTAAAGTCCTTTACAAATGCAAGATAAGAATAAATAAAAATTAAATAAAAAAAATCGACATTTTTTAAATGAAAGACTGATTTCATCAGGCTCAGAAACGTCTTTGAAAAGCGCACACAAGTGGGTAACGCACTATGGTGTTCAACGCACAGCCATTTCCATCTAAATAAAGACGTTGTCGGGACTGAACGTGCCCCTGGCTGCTGCTTTTGACGTAGCGCTATTAAACAGAGTAGAAACTATGCTGCAACGGCATTAGCGGCTCATGTGCCAGAACCCGGGTTTGACCTCCCAGTCGATGGTATCAATAATGTCACACTCGGTGTGGCTCAACTGGTGTATCAAAGTGCAAATAGTATGAGGGTTGTGGCTCAACTGGTGTATCAAAGTGCAAATAGTATGAAGGTTATGGCTCAACTGGTGTATCAAAGTGCAAATAGTATGAAGGTTATGGCTCAACTGGTGTATCAAAGTGCAAATAGTATGAAGGTTATGGCTCAACTGGTGTATCAAAGTGCAAATAGTATGAGGGTTATTGGTTTGATTTCAGTACTGCGGTGGCCATGCTTTATGTGTCTTTAGATGAAGGCTGAAATGTAAATAATTGTAAATGTAAGTATTAGAGCAATCCTTTTCTTTCAATACCAACACCACATAAATGTGGGATAAGAGTATTGTTAAGTTAAAATGGATGTAGGATAATGTTAAAGGGAGGGAGCCTCTGTTCTACATCTGTAGAATTAGAACAGTGTTTCATTTCAATCCATTGTTGTACCAAAAAAAAAACAATGAAACATTTTAAAGTACTTTCATGAATACAAACGGAAACTTAAACACAGTGTATTGCTATATTGTGTATGTCAAGTACACAAACTTTATTTTTGTAGTGGAGGGGTGGTGCTCTTTTTTGTCCGTATGTTAGCATTCAAATTGTATTGAGGTGGGGTGTGATGAACTCCACTGATGCACTCCACTGAGCATACTGGACCCCAGACATCATGTCATTCTGGGAAGAGTTCCTTGTTTTGCGTCATTCGCACTCAATTGATAAATCTTTTGCCTTATGATCCTCCTGACATTCATTCTTTTTGAAGATTCCTTTCTGCATTGCATGAGATCATTGCATTGCATTAACCCTTCTTTACCAATTTATTTATTTATTTTTACACTTTCCTTTCCTTTTCAATGAGGTTCCCTAGCATAAACTTAAGTAGTAAGTAGTATTATTTCACATTTCCTGATGTTTATGTCTTGCTTGTGAAGAGATCAGTTGTTCACATTCACAAATGATCAACCCTAGCATTTAAAATGACCAACATTCATGGTTGGCTAATGTAAATACATAAGCCAATGTTAATTAGAGAAACCTTAACCTTTGATTGAATGATTTGAAGTGTATTATCAAGTCTAAAATGTATTTAATTGTTCTTTTTTAGTATGGTATGGATCACTGATCTGGCACTTAAGGAATGTTTGGTTTGCTCTGTAACCTAAAGTGCATTAAGACAGTAAAAGGCCTGCATGTAAACTGTAAACAATCTTATCTTTGCTACCAGACATTAGACTCCACCTGCACTCCCCCACCATGCATATGAGATGGGGTAGATTCCATTACAGGCTTGATTTATCTCTAGTTTGTTTCTTTATTCCAAGTAGACTGTTTTGGACTTTTCTATGTTTAGTGGACAGGCTGTTGCAGGCTGTTACAGGACTTTAGTCTGGCTTTTAGTGAGATCTCGTTGGTTGATCTGTCTACTGTGACATTCTCTGGGGAGCAGGGGGGAATTTGAGTTTGTCACAGGAGCAGGCCAGTGACAATGGAGCCCGTGGGGTGATTCTGTGACTCGGGCGAGATCGGAGGACCATCATGCACAAGCTTCACTTTCTCTGAGCAGAGCTGGGTTAGACTACAAAAACACTAATTCCAACCCCAAAAAATCCACATCATTGAATCGTCATAGCCGTTCGTTACTATTGCAAGTTTTGAGGAGCGACTGTCAGTCGAAAAGAATCGATTCTGTTCAGAACAATTCAATTCTATTCTTCTATTCAGAACACAAAAGAGGTGCCGGTGAGAGTATACTGAGATAAGGAGCAGTGTGAACTCAGAACAGAACCTGACCTACAATGAAACTAACAAAGTCTATAAGACTATATGCTGCTACATCTGATCTAAATAGGAACATACTCTAATGTAGAACACTCTTTTTCCGAAGGGAACATTGATTCCTCAAATTGCCCTTTCAGCTTATTTATGGCTTTCATTATCTGGCCTTGGGGACAGGGCCCATTTAGTTTGTAAATTCTAAAGAGAATAGGAAATTGAAAACTCAGATTTAATTTTGTTATAAGTCTTTTTTTCAAGGGAGTATCTCTGTCTCCAATACCCACATCCCATTAACTGTAAGTCATAGAGCAATTACAATTAGCCTGAAAACGAGAAAGGAGTTCATGGAAAGTGATTTCAGCTCAGTTGTTCTGACCTTGATAGTTGCAGGTAGCCGCTCATATTAAAAGATAAAAAAGATCGACTCAATTAGTTACTACTTACGTTGACAATCTGTATGAAGAACTACTACCTTTGCAATGTCCTTGCTATCGCACTCGCACCAATGAAACTAACAGCCCTGAATCCAATCCATGCAAGACATTCAGTGAAGATGAACCTCGAGAGAAATTACAAGTACAAATCATAATAGTAAGATTGATACTACAGAAATTGGTTGCGCCTTCCCGCTAGTAAAACATAATGTTACAGTGTGACCTTTGTGCCATTATAGAGGCATAGGACAAGTATACTGTTTCATTATTTCACTATTTAATTGGCAATAGCAGCTATTACTAGGTATTAGTAATGCAGCTGCAACAAACGTTTAAATGTTTAGCGGTGTTCAATGTCAGCTACCTTTCCTGGGACATTTCACTCAAAAATTTTAATTGTGTTATGATGTAATGCCAGTAGAACTGGTCATAGATTTCTCTTTTTCTGTGGCACACAAAACTGAGCTCCAGCAAAGCGTTTCTAATTCTAAAGCACGACACTTACTGTGAGTGTGAACAGTAGCCAGCAGGTTGTGGTCACTGACATTTGGCTGGGTGACTCATGTTGTACTGCACTGACCAGGACATCTGAACCTAATGGCTGAATAGTGACATGAAGCTTAATAGGTTCCGGCAGAGTTTTCAGATGTTGTGTGAAGCTTCCCTTCAAGCTGAATGGGTATTGTTCTCTTTTCTGCATATCTTCAAATGCATTTGTTATTTCTGCAATGAAAGCTACATTCTCTGTCATGCAAATCTGTTGATTGTCTATAGTACTCAATACCTATTAATACAAACTACAGCTTATTTGTGTAAGCATATCATCAAGCACATCGCTGTTGTTGTAGGGAGCGGGACACCCTTAACATATTGCCACCCACATCAAAGACAATGCTGACTTATTAAGCTAACATGTATAATATAGCATTGTTCAGAGAGAGGAAACTCCTGAAATTCACTGTGTGGCCAAATATTCTTGTGCCAGTGACCTTTAAGGCGAAGACAATGTGCTGAAGGAGCACAGATTCATTAGAGTAATTAGATAAAAGTGCCAACCAACATGTTTACCTGCTTTTGTTTGACAAAAAAGGGTTCCTTACAGGGCTGTAAGGAAGAAGAGGTCAGCAGTTTGTTAAAGTCACTTAAGCAGTTTCCTGGTAGACACCACACACACAAAACACTGGATGTATGCCTTGTAAGTAGTGAAACAGTAGTGGAACAGAACTCAATCAGGTAATAGTGGTGAGTGGTTGTGCTGATCTTTCTCTTCCAGCATAGTGACAGTGCAAGGATGGTCGATGTATGCTTGAGAAGAAACTTGTTGCACATTTACTGCTATAGTGAAGTCTTAAATGTCAGTGCGAGGGAAGATGAATTCATTGGAAACACATCTGATGAAGATGAAGAGGTAAGATTAATGCATTGGAAACACATCTGATGAAGATGACGAGGTAAGATGAATGCATTGGAAACACATCTGATGAAGTGACAAATGTTTCCTTTATTTCCAAGAAAGAGGGCCTGACCGTTATTATCACCCTTTTGGTAGGTTTTTGCTTCCACTTTTTCGAGACGGCTTATGAAAGAGGTCTTTTATTTGGATGAAATCTTCCACAAATTCCACAGACAAAGACTCTAAGCCATCACGTGTTAAAGGTGAACCATTCATATAACAGCTTGATTCATTCAACAGAAACTGCATGAATGTGAGAGAATTTTTTTTTTGGTAGGAACAGGAACCAAATCAGCAAAATAGTGATTTTTTTGTCCTTTTAAATACAAATAGGTAGCTTAAAGTTAGGAGCCAAATCTCTTCAGATGAAGAATTTCTGGTTATATATAAATTTAATTATTATATTCATTCTATTGTTTCATGACCCTGTGTCTAGCTTGGTAAATGTTTTGTTTGTTTGGCCGGTCCTGGTTTAATAATCCATCTGGAACAGAACTGGTACATTGCTGATGACAACCATTTCCAGAACACTGTGTGTGACAACTACAGTCAACTAATGATATCCTTTTTTCAAAAAGTTACTCAAAGGCTGCCACTTTTTCAATAAACTCCCTTTTGATGTTATGCTATAGGGCAGTATAGATTGGAGATTTATTTTGCTTACTTGGCACATTTTACACAATAAAAGTATTGAAATAACCTTTTCGGTAAAAAGTCTGAAGTCTATTAATTTTCTTTGACTCCATTTTCTATTGTTTATAAAACAGCAACTAACCCCCTTAGCCAACAGACAAAAAAGTCTCGACTACTATTAAACATAAACATCAGCATATTTTCCTCATAATTACACCAATAATCAATAACACAACAAACAATTCATTATTTTTATATAAAATGTTTATTTGCACCCCTTCCATTACTTTTCTGTATACAAGAGAGAATAACAAAACCCAAATATGCAATCCATTGAACTTCTTTAAAAAAAAAAAAAGGAAATTGTAAGGCATGTCTGCTTGTACGGCGTGAACGTCGCCGTTAACGTCACCCCTATTAGCTTAAAGCAGCGTGCTTTTAGCAGGAACTCCACGGAGTACTTCTGTTTTTTTTTTAACTCCACTGCCAAATTGTAATGTGACGCACGTCAACAGGGCATCCTCTAACTCACATGTAAACCTCACGTAAAACAGAAAGACGAGCAGCGATGCAGAACTGTTGAGTCAAAGTGCAATGTCAGCAAAGAGAAAAAACGGACAATCAAGGGCATTCCTTTTCTTATTCTCTCGCTGGGAATTGACTGGTTAAAAAGCAGTAACAACTTGCTGAATGTTAAAAACAACAGACATACTACACGCCATGCAAACCATGTTCTCACAGTGGGACACCAATTCAAACTGTGCTTTAGAAGAATTGAGCTTTTTCAGTTGGACAGCAAAAAGATGCCCAGGCCACTTCTGAAATACATGACAAAAACCAATAACTTCCCATTCTCCAAATCAGAAATAAAATGGTGGAGGAGGGATTGGGGAGGAAGGGAAAAAATCAACAAAATCAACGGTGAGCTAAAACCAACTCAAGGAGTTAAGATCTATTGATGAAAAGTCCACATTTACTGTGATGATACTGTCATTAGAACTGTTCACCTTTGGTGAGGCCTTTTCTTCTTAGTCAGGGTATATTCATGATACCACACAGACTGATGCAAACAGAGGCCCATTGTCAGTCTTAGCGAACAGGGAAAACCCACTGAAGGAGCTATACATTCAGACAAATGTATCCACGATAAAGGGACTGCCGAATTATCTGGTGTGTGTACCTGATGTACTCCACTGATAACAGTACCTGCGGCCCTAACAGACTGCGAGGGGTAAAAGAGAGAGGGGAGTAATTCTCTACTGAAATGAGGGGCAGAACACTTGCTCCGTTTTCCAAGCTAAGAGGTCCTTTGTGTTGTGTGAAGCGACAAGCCCTTTTGGGACTCACAGCCCCTCTGCTCAAGATGAGGGATTTCACTCCCGAACAAACACTCACTCACACACACACACACACACACACACACACACACTCACACACACAAACACACATACACACACTCTAGAGAGAGAGAAAGAGAGGGAAAAAAAGAATCCTGGCATCCGTGTTTGAAGAACACACAATAAAAGAGGCTCCTTTCTGTAACTGCACCAGATTCTTCACACAGGCTGCTCAGCATGAGGAGAGCAGCTTGCCGGTGCGCTCGACCTTTGCACTACGCTCACACACACTCGACCCACTGAATTTCTCATGTCCAAAACCCAGTCTCTTACCAGCTCTAGGGGAAGGAAGAATGGTTTGCCCTCACAAAGCCCAGGATCGGAGGATCGGACACACACAAACACACACACAAGCGTATCTGTTCCTGCTGCCTTCACAGGCCAGCCAAATTTCAATCTTTTGTCCCCCAGCTTAGTTTTTCTCCAAAACACACGGACCAATTCCAAATCGAACTTCCTTCTACACTCAGGACGTGTGGCTCGGTGAGACAGACTGTGTCGGAGTTAAGTTACCTGTACTTCTTAAAAAAAAGGGGGTTTTATATGTTTGGAAAATCAAATTTTAAGACATTCCAGCTGCCAAGCTGCAGTGAATGTCATTCATGTGGGAATATGTGAAGGAAAAAGAAGTATTCTTAAGAGGGCAACAGAGAAAAACTGAGTCACCCACACAAAATGGAAAGACTGAAAAACTGTGACACAAGCATGTGATTAACTGAGTTCAGCTCTCGCTCAGGGTTTTGGGGCGAATACGAGGGTGTAACATTTGGCAAGCTAACAGCGTGTGAATGCAACCTAAACCCTTTAAAATGATTCACTCACTGTACGTGGTGACACTCCAAACATACTGTGTTTGTACAGTCTGACAATGCAAGCAATTTATCCTCCAGAAAAGTCCTCATTAAACTTCAGTCCCTATTAAATATGATTGACATACACAGTATTCACCTTTCGCAGGGGTCTTTGTTTTCAATGTTTTGGTGAGTGCAGCTCATTTAGCCAATTCCAGATCAGTTCTTCCATCATTTGAAATCAAAGTGCTATCACGACATTCAGAACACGCTTCGGAACGAGACCGGGGAAGTGACAAGGGCGGATAAACGTACTCCGTTCCCTGCTGCTCACAAAAAAAAAAGTTGACAGCAAACAAGAAAAGGATAAGAAGAACTCACATCCATTGAAAGTAAAACAGGGGCCATGGCATCAGAAGCACACAATAATGGAAATGCATTATCACTCCATGGAAGCTTGAACTAAAAAAAAAAAAAAAAAGTATGATGTGATCGCGATGAACTTTTAATGGGTTGACGAAAAAAAGGACGTAATGTTTACAGACAGGTCAACCCTGAGTGAATAGATAGAAGGTTAAATTCTGTGGTTACAAAAATAAATGGTTAATACATACTTGGCTGAGGAGATATACTGATGTACTTTGAAAAGCAAGTTTGGATCTACTAGCAACACCCGACCCGCCTCAAAAACAACTCCTCCCCCCGCTCCAACCCCTACACTTACCAGGGGGGAATTTTTTAAGTTTCAATGAATCATACAGTTATCAGTGTGGTGTGACACTGACATATGTGTGATTTACAGTAATGGGTTTTAGATGGAGGAGGGGGTGATCAAGGTATTTCATCAAGACAACACATGTGCATCACAAATTTCTAAACATTTGCGCATTCTGGACAAGGGGCATGACTTCATTCACACGAGCCAGATTAGCTGTATGGGCTATTTACTTAGTCCTTCATTTGCAGTCAGACTGATTGACTTCACCAATAACATCAATGCTCTCAAAACAAAATTGAAAATAAATTAATGCCTGCACTTTAAAGGAACAGACTGCCAGAATCAGCATAAAAAGCTCTGTTAGATATGATGTTAATTTAGATCCAATGTTGATAGACACTAAAATATAGCCATTTTTTGAAAATATAAATACATTTTCTTTTCTCTGCATAAGAAAAAAAAAAACAAAGATTAAATTAATAAAAAGATTGGAACTAACCAAATCTGTGCAACAGCTAAAGTTGTTTATACTAAGACTTTCATGTACTGTTTACTTTCAAATGTGTGCAAAACTGTATTAAGCTTTTAACTCGCTAACATTTGTCCTAATTTCTGCTTATTCACAGCAATGACACATCCTTTGTGTGCATATGCAGAATTAAAAGCTCAAAGAATTCAAATTCCTGCTGACAGCCTTCTCATGTTTACTCACAGTGGAATGTGAGTATCTATACATCACCTGTTTTCTTCTGTGTTGTGTTGGGGCTGATGGGGGGGCAAAACAGACTTCGGGGTGTGTGGTTTTTTTTTTTCTTATTTAATTTAAAGATTCCATTTAGTCAGTATAAAACAAAACAACGAAAAATAGAATTTATTTTCTTTTTTTAAATCTTTTTTGTCCTTTTAGTATCTCACGGTTGTTCTCCAACTGAGCGCCCTCCGCCTCAGAGATGCAAATGAGAAGAAAAGTAGTTGGCCGTATTGAAAGCTGTTTTGGTGGTGGCACCAGGCATTCTTTGGAACAAGCAGGATGCAGAGGTGCGCGCGCTCAGCTCACGTTCGCTTTCCTCCTCGCAGCGAAGCTGTTCTCCACCAGGGTTTCTTTACTCTCGTTTAACTTTCATTTACGTTTGTACCCTCTCTCTCTCTTTCGTTCTCACTTTCCAAAACATTATTTTTCTCCGTTTTTGTTCTCGTTTTTTTTTTTGATTTTTTTTTTGTAAAATTGTCCTGTCCGGAAGGCTGACAGCATGAACGTCCACGTCCGGCCTACGCTGTCCGTCATGTCCAGAGAGTCCATGGTGATTCCTACCCCCCCCCCCCCCCCATCCCTCTCTCTCCCACCGATCACACTACCATTATCTCCACTGCCAGTGCAGGACCAGCTGCAGGGCCAGTGACGTGAGGAGGGTGGAGGAGGCTGCCAACCAGGATGCGGAGGCTCCGGAGGCGGGGGCGGTGGCTGCCCGCCCGTCGCTCCGGTCGGCAGCCACCACGGGGGTCTCGGTGCCGACGAAGTCAAACTCTGTGGTGCAGCCTTCTGTGCAGCCGCTCCCGCTGCCCGAGCCACTGCCCTCGTCACCTGGGGGGAGACACAGGTGATACACACACACAGAGGGGTTGAGTATGTATAGAAATACACGTGCAGACTCTATCACACACATTCGATCTAAACATAAAAAAGACAATTCAGAGGGTGTTTAAACCAACAGAAACACACACACATATACCCTAACCCAGTGGTTCTCAAATGGGGGTACGCGTACCCCTGGGTGTACGTGAAGGCAGTCCAGGGGGTACGTGAGATTTAAAAAATATATATTTCAAATTAGCATCCATTCAAAAATCCTTTAAAAATAGTTATTACTGTATATGGCTCTTCAGAATGTTCCAAAAAGTTTTGTTGATTTGAATGGGCCACTCCAACGTTAGCACGTCTGTAATTTCTTGATATTCACTGCTGCGAAAAGTTAATGACCGCCGCTGTCATGGCAACAGGTTTTGTGCTTCTAATTCACATCTTTCATATCATTCCGCAAGTAGTCCGGTCATTTAACGTAATGGAAAGTCATTGTAACTTGAAGTCAGCCATAAATGAGTTGCTACGCAACACCTGAAACTTTAAAGTTCATTAGCCTGAAGAAAAAAAAATTCTTAGCGGAAATCACGAAACGGCAACAAAATCATTAAAAAGAGGTATTTAGAATATAGAATATATAGAATAGAGTATATAGAATGTCTTCTATCGTTTTGGCAAGTAACTGTATAATAAGCGGGATAATGTATAGTCCGGCGGTCATTATCGAAAAATAAATGCACAACTTGGTGTCAAGGAAAATGAGCCCTGTTTTCATGACGTTTTGAACGACAGCATCAAAGTGATCAACTTCATAAAGTCAAGGCCACTTAACACATGACTGTTTTGCCGCCTCTGTGAAAACATGGGAGCTGAACACACACAACTGCTGCTGCACACAGAGAATACTCAACCGACTGTTGGAATTACGATCTGAAGTACACACCTTTCTGATTGAGCACAGATTTCCCCATGCCACCTTGTGCCAGGACACAGACCACCTTGCAAAGATGTGCTATCTGGCAGATATATTCAGCAAACTGAACCAATTTTAAACCTGTTTGACAAGGTGGGTGGCTTCCTGAAGAAAGCAGAGCTGTGGAGAAGAGCCTCTGCACAGGGGGATTTCACCTGCTTTCCTCAGGTGGATGATTTTCTCTTTAGTGAGGATGTGGACAGAGCTCCAGTCAAGTTGGTCATCGTGGGATATTTGACCAACTTGATTCAAAAACGTAATTCCTACTTTCCTGACATGGAGGAGAAATCTACACAGCTGGATTGGGTGAGAAACCCATTTCTCTTGTCCAAACGGAAGCAAGCTACCTGTCACTAATCAGGAAACACTCCTGGAAGTGTCATCTGATCGTGGCCTCCAGATGAAGTTTGCCACATCTACACTCACACAGTTTTGTGTGTGTGTCAAGCAGGAGCACCCTGACCTGGGACAGAAAGCTTTGGAGCAGCTACTACCCTTTGCCTCCACATATTTATGTGAGGCCTCCTTCTCAGAGAAACAACTTGTGCCTGCCACCAAGACTGACAAAGATTCTCAGTGAAGCACAAGTTTCTCACTAAAATGTAATTGCAAAAGCACTCAGTTCAATGTAACAATGTTCAATGTTCAATATTCAGTGTTGACAGTTTAATAAATCAGACAATGATGGCATAGCGCTGTGTATTACATCTTTTTTTCAATCAAAAATGCTTTGTGCTGGTTAGAGGGTACTTGGCTGAAAACATATTTCACAGGGGGTACATCACTGAAAAAAGGTTGAGAACCACTGGCCTAACCCATGAACACAAACAAACAGAGGGGTTGAGTACATATGCAAACTCACACAATCAGACACACACTCAATGATAAGAACATAAAACATCATAAGAGTGTGTATGAAACCACACTCACACACACACACACACACACACACACACACACACACACACACACACACACACACACACAGAGAGAGACACACTCCCAGGCACTCAGAATCCCTGCACACACGCTCAAGGCTGAGTACACTTAAGAAAGAGGGCATACTCTCCCTCATTGAAATACGCACAACCGAACAATGGAACATATATGACTTTACACCGTCAAATATAATGCAAGTGGGCATGTGCACCAATCTGTGAATCCTCTCCTATGCTCAGGGGTGTCCTCTGATTGGGCACAGTGATGAGCTATGGCAACAAACATTTAGGCTGTGGCTGCTGAAACTAACCACACTGCTGTCAGTTACAAGGTTGGGGCCTGTTCTGGTTAGCTAGGATGTTAACAGTGTGAGTCCCTTCGCCTAAAGGCACCATTGGTGTTGGAACGGGCCATTGCCAGGCTTCTTAGACTGAAAGCCCGGATCCTATTTAGCTCCTACAGCAGGGCTTGTGTTTGTGAGAGAGAGAGAGGGGGGGGGGGGGGGGGGGGGAGAGGGAGAGAGGGGGGGGGGGGAGAGGGAGAGAGAGAGAGATAGAGGGAGAGAGAGAGATAGAGGCAGAGAGGGAGAGAGAGGGGGGGGAGAGGGAGAGAGATGTTGGCACTGATCACTGATTAATGAGGCTACTGAAAGATACAGTGAGTTGTTTTGGCAGGGTGACTTATTTGACAGAGAAACATATGGGCCACAGCAGAACGCTTCCCAGTCTGACATGGAATTTGGGTCGTGTTTGTGCTTGGAGGTCAGGCAGTGGTAAATGTCTCTTCATTGAGCATTTACCACAGAACAAAATGGAAGCAATTGTTTTTCTTCCAAAAAAAAAGAAAAGCTTGATAGCACCATACTCACAATTTGTTTCATGATGAGTGGTGTGGTGTGACCTGTTATGGCTCTAGATTTATTTAAATTTTGTTTTGATTGTGGGAGGCTTTGAGAAATGTGTAAACACATTTCATAGTTCATATTTCATATTGACTAAATTCCCAATAAAGCTGCCTGACACAAACCCAATCTGAGGCATGTGTTCCTCATTTAAATTGTTTCATTTCACAAAACCTTCATTGACTCTGAGGAAAATAAAACATGAAACAGGAAAACATTACATTCATTATTTCTGAGATCCAGCTTTTCTGGTAAAGCAAACTCCTTTAAAAAAAAAAAGAAACCTGATTAAAATGAGACAAGGTCAAAGGTCAAACTCCCTATGTGGTACATAGAAGACAACAATAATAACAGACATGGACCATGCAAATGACCCATGATCCATTCTGTATCTAGTTGCTGTATGTATAGCACAGGGATCTTACTGGAATCTTGGAAGTAGATATCATTCCCGTTGTATGCGTTCCGCAACTTGGTGGTCATCATGCGGAGTGTCATGATCTGCTGGCGGATGAAGGTGTCGGGTCGAGTGATGTCCACCTCCACCTCGGGATTGTGCAGCTGATTTGTCAAACCATCTTTCACCACTTCAGGAAAGTATCTGCAAAAAACAGCCCATTAAAAATGTACGAATCCTTTTGAAATGCAAAGTGCTGTGGCCTTGATGTTTATATTCAGAATGATGTAACATTTGTTCGTTCTAATGCCATTCTGGTATGTCTGTCTCACAAGTGATTTACTGACGTCCTTTCAATATCCTGTGGTGCATTTGTCACATTTTCTATAAAGGTTAAATTGGAAATATCCTCTTCACACTGTCAAAACAAGCATAACAGCCTTCCAGCACAGCCTTCCTGTACAAATATAATATCACAAAAATCTTTATGGCAACCCCTTACAAATGATATCTTGCCTGCGGTTAAGCACTGAACATGTTATGATCTGATACTAAAATATTATGCATCATATGTTTCATTTATTCACTGATGTAATTACCAGTATGCCTTGCCACACACACACACATACACACACACACACACCCCTCAATGCAATAGACATATAGGCCAAACTTAGAATCACACAGTGCCAGTAACATTTTTGTAGAAATGTACACACAGTAAGTCATTAAGTCATTTACAAAACAGCAGCCAGCATGGCCCCTTAGAGCTGGAGAGTTTTAGAGTGGCAATAAAACTAGACTGCAAAACCAGAGGCGACAGCCCATTACGCACTGTCCCCTGTTTCTACTTGGGTCGCCTCATCACCGGGGCGTCGAGGGGGTGAGGGACAAGGGCTTCCGTGTTTTCCCAACCCATCTCGTTGGCGAGCTTGTTTACCTCCTCTGACTGTCACATCTGGTAAATGTTTACGGAGATCACGGGAAAGGGGAGTCGGGGGGGGGGGCACAGGAGCATGCCGGGGTGACCTTTGACTGAACTGACCTGAATAATCAAGGTGAAGCTGCCACCTGCATTGTGTTCTCACTCCTAAGTACTGCATGTCCTGAATCGAGTGATTTTGAGGTACACTACACTAATTCACAGCCACTGACCTTAAGACAAAATGTGCATGACAATGACTCATACTGATTCATATTTTATAATTGAGAAAGCTCTTGATTTTTTCATTCGGTTGAAAGAAATGGATTGTTTCCAAAGCACTTAAAAAGGCATTATTTGCAACAGAGTTTTATTTGAACAGTTTTTAGTTATACACAGGACTTCCCACAGCAGCCAAGCCTCTCACTATCACTTGCAAGTATTCATCCCCAACAACCTAGCCTAAGTATTATAACAACAGGGTGCACTACAACCATCACACCGATACTTAACAATACTCCACAACATCCACAACAATAACAAATATGCCTTTATGAGCATTTCAGTGGTGTTGTGGGCAATTTCCTTCCAAAGTTATAATATGTTTTATGTTATAGTGTGTGTTTTTTTTTTATCTGAATTTCCATTCAGTTTTAGTTAGTTTCACCAATGGTTTCATTAGTTTCAGCTTAGTTTTTATTTCATAGACTCACTTCTATTTCGTTCTAGTTTTTTATAGTTTTAGTCATTTTAGTTAAGGAAAAAAGTTGTCAAGGATGAGTGCAGTCTGAAAATAATCTGTTTATCAAATATCTTTGAAGACTGAACTTAACCAACATATGCAATACATTTGTTTCAGACTGAAAGCCTGTTGCAGATGCAGATGCAGTCCACAATTCGGTTTTGGTTTCGTTAAAGGTTGTTGATATTTGTGCTCAACAGCCAATCAAATGATATCCCTCCCTTCTGTGCTTGGAGCACCGTGCTGATTGGCTGGGATTGTTTATGACTTGTTGCGAGCCACTATGTTTCCCACTTTACAAGTTTTTTTGAGAGCAAACACTGGATGGACTAGCCTGGTATAGCTGTGAGCAA
The DNA here is from genome assembly GCF_900700415.2 of Clupea harengus. Lineage (NCBI taxonomy): Eukaryota > Metazoa > Chordata > Actinopteri > Clupeiformes > Clupeidae > Clupea > Clupea harengus. The sequence continues at coordinate 15,453,828 of NC_045172.1, forward strand.
TCGCAGCTCGAGTTCCAGCCCCCGGGATTATGAATCCGGATGAGAGTAAGGGAATTAAATTGGATACGAACCTCGTTGACCCACACACCTTGCAACAACAGGCTTCTTCCCTTAATACACGTTAAGCCACATGTCCCCGAATAGTCTGTGAGCACCTAGCTCGCTTTTTTAGCAGTTTCAGACAACTCCTTTGAGTGGCCGTCCTGAATAATCACAATCCAACATTGAAGCATTGTGGTTGATTGGATAACACCTATCTCCACTGGTAAGCTTGCGAACCCTGTTCCCTCGACTTCACTACCTGCTCTGCATATTTTAGCTTCTTTCTTTCAATGGCTTCCTCAATCGTATCTTCAAAGGGAATCGTTAACTTGTTAACTGAACACTGCTCTCGCACTCAGAGTATGATCTGGTCTCATAGCAGTCACGACATGTGGAACAACATCCGACATCAGCCAGCGATCTCCAATCCCATGCTTTGCCCCATTTGCAAGTACTGTTTATAGGTGGCTGGTGTCCACTTTCCTGTCCCTTTAGCACAACAACAAATCTACTGTCCCTGTCATTAACCGGCAAAGGGTTAACTCAACCAATTTATTCTCAAACAAACATGGCAATAATTTTAAAACCTGATAATGTCTTCATGTGTAGTGACCCTGGGTCAAGCTAGTTACAACCAAACAGAATACGTTTCAATTAGCCAACACCCATGCACAACTTGCAACTTTAAAGAACTTCATGGGAAACTGAAAAAAGGGGGAGGACACTTCCTCATGCAAAGAACCACCTCATCACTGGTAATAAGCACCTTTTATCGTTTAAAGACACCCAAAATCCCCTATTTATGTTTTTTTTGTGGCAGACTCTTGTCTATTAGGAGGAAGGGGGGTGAAATAATAAAAGGTAAAAAAAAGTATTTTTATGACACCATCTGGTAATGTTATGACTCGGGATGGGATGGCCAAAGCAGCGGGGTGAGGCTGGTTTGCCTGCCAGCCATTTTTTGCCTTGTGTTTAGAGACTCTAGGCAGATGTCCAGCAGCAGAATGCCGAGTTGTGTTGGGAAGAGGGTGTGTCTTCTGATATCAACCCTGTTTTCCCCCCGTAAGGACAACATAATTCATGTCAGCACTTGTGTTGATAGAACAGGTAAGTTGTATGCCATTTCCCTGTATATAAATGCACTGATGAGTTTGATCTTGCCTTGCAATGATGCAGTATCATGGTCGTACAAATATGAGCAATAATACATGAAAAGCTATGGGATAAAACAAGTATGCTACAGCTATGTGTGATATTGCCACAGTGAACAAGCAAAAGTAATGGCTTTCATGACACAACAGTAAGCCATATTCCTGATGTCTATGATTGCTGTGCAGCATGGAGTGTCCGATGGTGTTCAGTGTGCTGTTCTATTCATGGTACAGCACAGCTGTGTTATTTACAGTTCAAATTAATTTCACACTTTAGCAGCAGATTCCTACCCAACCTATTAGCTCCATCCCTAAGGCTTTGCCTGTTAGGAAACCGATCATCATTCCTGAAACATCAGCTGGTGGCGTGAGCAAACCTACAATTTTTAAAGCCGTCAAACAACAACAACAAAAAACCAGATGGAGGTATCATCACTCAGTGTAATGCATCTTTTTGCTCGGTATGAATGGCTGTCAAGCTCGTTCTTGTCAGCCCAGACAGTCAAAGAAACCAAAATATGTCAGCATTTATTACACATCCAATTAAAGCAGTAGACATAATGATAACTCCTCCAGCACTGACGATGTCTATGAAAGCCAAAAGCTTTACAAACTCTCCAAAATATGATCTTAGACGACTTGAAATCATTATGTCGAAACAGATAAAAGATATACTCATAAAATCTTTTGTGCATTTTTGATTATTATCGTAATAATATCTATGCTAAATGCCATACTGTTTCCTACACTATCAAATTTCAACTGGCTCATTTGTGTGGCCTTTTTGTTATACCAGCTGCAGCATTATATGGGTCACATGAATGATTATAGCTTCCTGTGACATTCCCTCCCACCCCTCCACACACACACACACACACACACACACACACACACACACACACACACACACACACACACACACTGCTTTCTCTTTTATAACACACATGTCCTTGACAGTGAGATAAACTCTCTCGTGACACTTGCGTCTGTGGAAGTGAGAGGATGACCCCGATCTAACCTGCCCTTGGTGTGACTGTTCCAGCACTGCTCCGAGTCTGTGCTCACCACCCGCTCGTCCGTGCAGATGCTGTCAGGCAAGCTGGACCAGAACTTCTTGGACTCCTTCAGCCTCTCTTTGATGTCGACCACCTGCACATAGACCAACGGGGGGAAAAAAGGTCTTGATTACACATAACAGGGTTTTTTTTGGTTGGGCAGATTACAGAGATGAATGGCCACTGATTTTCTGATTAGATTGCGAGTGAGTGGTGCTTGAGTTCCTTGATCAACAATCAGACATTTATCCCCTGTACCCGAAAAGACAGGACTTCATCTTAACTTTCCCAAATTCTAAGAGTACTTTTAATCACATATTGCCTCAGTTAATTTGAAAAGAACTACGGCCTTAGATCCCTGACATTTTGGCGGCTCAGTTTTACTATTAAACTTTCGACTCCGATAATGGCAAACTGAAACCCGGCACTGTGAATTAAAAGCTAAGATAGGTTAAGCTTGTATGTCTTGTGGCAAACAAAGAGGGGGTAAAAATCAATTCCAGGCTGCCTTCCACACAGCTGAATTGAGGACAACGTGATCTCTTTTGTCCAGAATCTCCAAGGCCAGAGAGGTATAAAGTAGATTGATTCACAGGGATTATTTCAGGTCTTACCTTCGGACAAAGGTTTTAAAAAATTGGAGAGTGTTCTTAACCATGTTAACCAGCTTGAAAAGACTCAGTGTTAAGCCACCTCCATCAGATTTTATGGATTGTTTTCGGTTTCATGCTTGAATCTCAAATATGTCACTGTAGCATTGAAACCCGGCCAGTAGACTCAGTCAACTATACATCATTGTTAAATTTTTGTGGATCCAAACATAACAGCACCATTTTGCAGTGCCGCATCTCAAAGGCTCAGCACCTTTCAAACCTCTTTTCCTGACGTCTTCCTCACTTTCAAAAAAGCCGACTAGCAAAGATGTCAACTAGCGAGACACACTTTGAGAGGAGTGAAACCGATATGTTCCTTGGTGGTGGGTGCATTCAGAGTGTTTTTTCAATGTTCTCACTCTGACAAATGTTTTCACAGGTGCCACACTCCAATCTGTGCAGGGCAAAGACTTGCAGCACTTCCGAAGAGGAGCAGTGGGCATGAGGCAATTGTGGAAAGTAACAGCTGAGGCATTTTGTGAAGATCTCTAACCTTGAAGATTAGACTAGTGAAACGGACCCGATGGAAAAGTTACAGTGATTCAGTAAATGCACATAAATGTCGCATTTTACAAACATTACCACACACATCTGAGAAAAACATTGGTTTACTTTAGCTACATTTTTCTGAGACGCAAGGATTTCAGTCTTTCAGATATCACTTTACATTGCATTGTGCCTTAATGCAATGCTGATGTCAATTATAAACAAACTAATTATATTTATTATAACAAATTAAAAACAACATACACATAAACACATAGCCTTACATTTCACTTGCCTTTGGTAGTATTTTTGTATGAGTGAGATTCCCAAGGATTGTGTGTGTGAATTATTGATTGTTTTCATGCTCTGTGCCTCTCTTCCCAAGATACACAGATTGATGCTTATCAGTCAGTTATCTGGCACAAGCCTTTTTTCCCACTGAATTCTGATCTGTTACACAGAAGATGAGAAACAAGATATGAAAAAAGATAAGAGAAAGCCTGTGGTCTAGTCTCTACACCAAACACTGTACGCGACAGCTCTCGATCAATTAATGTTTGAAAAATCACTTCTCTTCGCCGTACTCTGAAATCACAGTGTGGTCATGTTTCACACGTTGGGTCTTTACATGTTCTAAGCCATTGATGGATGCGACGAGTGGATAGGTGATGAGCGGCATCTGGGGCCTATGACAGGGTCTGTGTGTGTGTGTGTGTGTGTGTGTGTGTGTGTATGTGTGTCACCCAGGGGGAGCCAGAGGTAGTTTGGGGAGGTGTCTGCTGCACCAGGAGCATCTCTGCAGGATGCGCTGTCACCTCGACTGACATGTTAATCTGTTCACCACAGAGCTCTTTCGACGCGTCAACACACGCAGGGAGCACGAGGTCCCAAAACGGTGGCTTATTTCAAACACAGAAATTTCGAAATGGCAAAGCGACTTTGGTCCTGTTACTAGTACTAGTGAGAATATCAATCTAAGCATGCAAAATGTGGAGATTATGCGAACATTATGTGGGCCGATATAAATGAGTTATTTACACAGTTTAAGAACAACGGCGGTTGAATAATCTCGACTGACAGCATCTGAAAGCTGTACGTGTGCGTATCGCATTGATATCACACAATAAGGTGAATTTGGAATAGTTGCAATTAAGTCATTCAAACGCCTTTATGGCGTGTATAAACAAAAGGCTTAACACAAGGCACACTCTGTCAGTATCCCACTGTAAGCACCCCATCCACACCGTTCATAGTGGATATCATATTGGCAGCTGGAGCGCAGCGGGTTTCTTAAAGGAGTCGTTCTGGTGGGAGACTGACAGTTGTGGCGGGAGACTCCACTCCTCTGGGGAGTGGATGTGACAGGGTCATGTCAATGTCTCCATTCAATAGATACATCATATCTTTCATATGTTCCCTCTTCGCGCATTTCCCCCCCCCCCCATGTCAGGAGTACCCTGAGAAGTACTCCTCATCTCTCTCTGTGACTGATGGGGTTGTCTCTGAGATCATGGCAGAAAACCAACAGAGAGGATTAGGAGGGAGAGAAGGGGGGGGGGGGGGGGGGGGCACTGTTTGCAGTTTGTGGTGCTGGGAAGACAGTTCCCCTATGAGCACATTCAGCACAGGTAAAAAAAAGGGGGCATCGCATCATGCAGGTACAGATCTCAATGAGTGTGTGTGTGTGTGTGTGTGTGTGTGTGTGTGTGTGTGTGTGTGTGTGTGTGAGAGAGAGAGAGAGAGAGAGATAAAGAGAGACAGACAGACAGACAGACATAGATGGACGGAAAGACAAAATGTGTACCTACGTGTGTATGTACGATGTGCAACAGAAAGAAGGGTATATACAGATAGACACACAGACGGTGGAAGAGACAGAGAAAATGGTGCAACTGCTATTAGTCCTCTGATGACCAAAGCAGATTCAACTGGGCACACGCCTAACCAGGCCTTCTCCTGTTACCTCAGTTTATTAGCACATTTACCCTGGCAGTAAATGTATGGCTTCTAACGCAAGCAAGCGGGGCATAGACTGGAACAGGAGCAGCAGGGCATTCTGGGAAGTCATCCCCTCACGCAGGCACAGCGATCATTAGCAGACAACCCCGCTATGAGCTAGGTTAACAGGCAAGATGGCTGCCCACCAGAGGCTCATTTTTCACTGGTAGCCCAAGGCCTCCAGCAGGGCCTAGCCACCGCCATTACTCTCCGTCTCATTCGCCTTACTTACATTAAAGCTTAAAATGAATTCTTCCACCCCCTCTCCTAACCCTCCCTTAAAAGAGTCGACTTAACACTAAACCTATTTCTGCCTTATTTTGCCCCAGTGGTGTGACTAATTTTCACTTTTTTGCTCGAGCTTTAATGGTGTCAATTGGCAGCTGCTTGTGGGTACGCCGCTAAACATTAGACGCGTGCTGTCGACGCTGCCAGTGATACGTCTCTCATTTACCTCCTGTGAAATGTGCGATGCCTAGGCAACAGGAGTGACTGGCACCCCGGGGACTTTCAAGTTGACACTGAGCTTTGGCTGTGAGGGCATGATTTAGCTATGTGGGTCGTCTCCAATATGAAGAGAAAGGAAGAAAAGAAAAGAGAACAAGAAGTGACATTAGCGTCAAACAACATCAGCTGAAATCCTTATAGGTGTTAATGTACAGTCTAAAAACACAGAGGTGCCTCAAGGTTTGAACTAGGGCCCTAATTTGAAAGGCTATGAGCTCTGTGTGACGTCAAAATACTGCTCAAATAGGGCAGCATCAAAGGCAGTAGCCAAGCAGAATTTTGATTTGCATGTATGCACGCACAGGACAGCTAGGATAGTGCAAAGCCTTTGTGGGACAGGTAAAACAGCATATTTATTTCATGTGACAAGCACATCAGTCCATATTATGAAATATTTAAACTGTTAAAAATGTTAAATTCTCATTGTGAAATGATTAAATACGTTAGGTTGAAATCATAACAGCCCCGCACAGTCCAAGCCTCCAAAGTCTAATAAATGCTGTGGCCTTAACATTATTTAACATGTAGCCTATGGGCCGAATAAAAACACATGAAGGCAAACTAGATATTTGGGAATTGATTTATGTAGAATATAGTGGAAAGGTAAGTGCAGAGGTTAGCATGTGATGCATAGCGTAATTTTCTCTGTGGAGAAAAGAATGCGTGCTATATGCAAGTATCAATCAATAAGCCAAAATGGTTCAGTTCCTCTTCAAAGTATATTCTCGTAAAAGTTAATTTAGTTAATTTAACTCCATTTTGGATAAGTTTATCATTATGGGGCTGTCCAAATCAGTATCAGTAGACCTATAGCAACACTCTAACAGTAGATACTTTCTTGTATTCCACTGACACTCTCAATCCAAGATGGCAGACGGTGGTAGCCATGCACAAAATGTTTCAGAGGTCAGCTTCAGGTCAAATTCAGAGGTCAACTCAGGTAAAAAAAAATATTAGTACGCACATGAAATTGTGAAGAACATGTCTGTGTAAAAGTAAGTTGAGAGTAAAATGTAGTCTTCTTACTTTAAACAAAAAACATCTGAAGGAGCTTAGTATGTTTCTGGCTTTCTACATCGGGGTAGATAGAAAATATATTATTACCATAGGCTACCTAAACCTAAAGGCGATTCTTGCATGACACTATCACTATTACAATTATTCAAGCTGTATTTTACATAAAAAAAATGTTTTATGTGGTTGGTGGGCTACTACTATAATTCAAGCATCATTACTGAACTCGGATAGACTCACAATGCACTCTGCACCATGATATGTCAACTGATATGTCAGTGTCAGTAGCCTGTGCTTCATTGCCTCTAAATAGTACACTGATTGATTATGCAGTGAAACACTAACAAAAAATTACTTTTGCGTCATATTGCCCCAATGCATGATATGGATTATTTTTGGATTCACTGTCTGTACGGCATAAGGCGTAGTTGTGCCCTCGAAATGAGGCATCGATCTGCCCTCGAAAGCACTCAAATATTTTCTTGCGTGTTATGAAATGACCAAATGAATGAACCCTAGTCATCACAATGGCTTTCTGCGATGCCCTTCTTTGCTGCACTTAAGGATCCGCGGTGTGCAACTCTTAAATCGGTACCATGGAGTTAAGCTCTGTGCCAATTGTCTTGGTGTTTTGAAACAGGTGCGCCAGGCAAAGCATTCTATTTTCATATATATTTCATGGACTGGAAGGAGATGAGGTAATGCAGTCACAATAGTCTTTCACTCAATCACACACTTCACAGCAACTTGAGTTGATCCAGAAGAGGTAGATTCATTTGGATTCTTAAGAGCACTGCAAGCTATCATTTAGAAGTGTGTGTAACCTTCTTGGGTATCAGAAGAGCTCTTTGCAAGGGAATGGACAATGCATGATTGATTATATTTTTAAAAGCCAAATCTCTGCTTTACACACACACACACACACACACACACACACACACACACACACACACACACACACACACACACACACAATACATAGTACCTACACACACATATAGGCACACACACACATTTCTGTCTGTCTCTCTATCTGTCTTTCTCTTTCATACACACACACACACACACACACACAGGACTTTGATAGTACCCAACAATATAAGATATACACACATACAACAGATACAGAAGACAAGCCTGGTTTATTCATTCTAAAAAGCAACTCTTGGATGTGATCCATTTTCTGGACTGGGGACTGGGGACTGGTGGTGGAGGAGGAGGAGGAGGAGGAGGATGAGGAGGAGGCGGTGGTGGTGGCAGTGGTGTTGGATTACGTGAGCTGATGATGTTGTTTTTGCTAAATACCCCCAGGAGATGGCCATGTGACACTAATGCAATAGGAAACCCCGCGGTGCTTTCACTATGTTGGGACTGGGGGGCACAAACCATTCAAGGTAAACTAAATGCATTTGGCTCAGCTTCGGTTTCAAAGAGATGCGCACGGGCAAGGTGGATCGTATGCTTTTAAATGACATCCACGGTATGAAAATGAATGTCATCTGCTTGTTTAAGGCCAAGAGGAATTGGATAGAGACAGAGAGAGAGACAGAGAGAGAGAGAGAGGGAAAGAGAGAGACAGTTAGTTGGGAGAGGCATGCTTACATACCTCCAACTATGATGTCAACATCAGCTATAATTTACTGCAATGAATGGCATTTTGAAAGACTTGATGAAAGGATTTTTCACTGATTTTTTTTACTACATCAGATTTACTGAGGTAGTAATGCAGTGGAGAACCTTGGAATAAACAACTCATTACAGTTTAAAGAGGAAAAGAGAAATGGTTCACCATTCATTCCCATTCTGGGCCAATTATTCACCAATATATTAAGGCAGGAGCCCGCCACTGAATTTATTTTATCTTCTTTTACTTTTTATTTTTTTCTTTGCACAGCACCGTCGACAGTGCCAAGGTTTCCACTTCAACAGAACGTACCCCAACCGCCCCCCCCCCCCCCGCTCCTCCTCGCCAGTGTTTTACATGCCCCAGGTGACTACCCTCTTGGAAGCGATGTCAAATGGCCTCTTGAATCACTGGAGCACAAAGGCGGCCCTGCTCTTGCCATTGCATATTAAGTGTGCCCCGCACACCCCGCACACCGCCCACGCCCCACACACCCCAGCGTGCCCAGCTTTGCCGAGGCCTTGGCTCTGGTGCCCTTGCCCCAGCAGCAGATCAAAAGGTTGGTGTTGTGATGCCGGCTGTCGACTTTGAAAGCTGACTCACACCCTTGGCTCGCCTTTGTAACGCTGGAGGCCTGTCTACCACCGCCCCCCCCCCCCCCCCCCCCCCCCCACACACACACACACTACCACTACTCCCCCAACTACGCCTCTAGCCCCAAGGGTCCTCCAATGCCCCTATTACAGTGCAAGAGGAGCCAGGCCCTCCGTAAGATCTGCGGCTCCTTTTTAAAGAGTGACCTCTCATTAGCCGTGTTTGTTCTCACTCTCTCCCTCTTGCCTGCCCACAGGACTAGCAGGAGAGCACTAATGCACTTGTTTCATGCTGGCGTAGATTAGAAGAGCGGACAGGCGCCGAGTGGATTTGGCTAATTGGACTGGGGATTACGCAGCATGATATTGCACTGTTTGTGCTTCACTGCGTGAACATGTCCCTTGGTATTTTTTTTTTCTCTTCATCTTTTCCTATTAAAGATTTTTCAGGGAGAAATATGCTCTTTTTTTGGTGTATGGAACACCACTGCAATATATAAGATTCAGAGTTTAGAGTGGAGATGTATCTTGATCTCAGTCGTGCAGTGAAACAGATTTCGAACAGGTCTGAGTGATCCATGTCAAAATCCTTTACCACTCCAGAGATGGCTTCCAAATTCATGGTTGGAGAATAAATAATTTACAAGTGGATTATATTTAGCATGTCTTCTGCCCGTCATGATGCGGTGTGAAGGTAGGGGGTGGGGGGGAGGAGAACAAAAAAAGGTGCCTCGGCACGTTTTATGAAGAGCATGCATTTCAGACGGACCACACAGACAAGACGCTTCTCGTGTTGCAGAGTTGGCCTCCGGTTCCCCTTAGCAGTGTGTGTGTGTGTGTGTGTGTGTGTGTGTGTGTGTGTATGTGTGTGAATGATGGTTCTGCAGGTGGACCAACGGATGTGAGTGCGACTCACACGACCCCCCACCCCTCCCCACCCCACCGTATCCTCATCTCACCCCCCACACCTCCTTTTCCTGCCACCTCGTCTCCCTCCGGCCCCATGGCAACTCCTGGTCTTTTTATGGCCCCGCGCTTGGCGGCCCTGTCCCTGTCCCTTCCAAGGTCTGAAAGGTGATCCCAACAGGATGTGGCTCGGGAGAGAGGGGAGGGGGGGGGGAAAGGAACACTGCGATTGCTTCCTTTTTAGTGCCTGTCACCAGGGGCTCGCACAAATTGCCACAAACCGTTTAATGAGACCGGCTTTCATGTTGGAGTGTGTGTGTGTGTGTGTGTGTGTGTGTGTGTGTGTGTGTGTGGGTGTGGGTGTGTGTGTGTGCGTTTGCAATTCTATCCTTGTGGGGTATGCAACCTGTTAGCCCACTCACGCCATGGGGTACAAAATCCTAGTGGGGCACAAAACGCTGTACCCCACTAGTCTAACCACATTTTTGAAGTCATCATAGGTTACTGATATGCCCCTTGAATTATCTCGGTGGACCCCTTTTGGAAGGAAAACCGCCTTCGAGTGTTTAGGACGGTGTGCTAGTTGGAGCGCCCCCCTCAAAATTCGGGCACTTGTTGGTATTGCACTACGTTGTTTCACACACACTTTTCACACACTCATAACCAATAAAAGGTTGCCATTCTGTCACGTGACACACACACGCAACCTCATTGGACCAAATTCAAGGGCAATGACACGCAACCCCACTTGACCAAGTTCAAGTGCAATGGAAGCTGGACTAATTGGATAGATTGGACCACACAGCCATGTGTATAGCACGGATTTGACTCAACAGAGGGTAAGTTTGAACACTGACTCCTTTTTATAGGAACCATTTAGCTGTAACTTCTATGGCAGTTGCATCATCATTAAATTGTTAACTAACGAGTCGGAAAGTTGGATAAGTCACTTAAAAAGAAAAATAACTAGTAGCTAATTGCTAAGTAGCTAGTAGCTTGTAGCTAGTAGTTAGTAGCTAGTAGCTAAGTAGCAGATATAGTTGGCTACTGAACATGGGTAATTAGCTATCTGGCTAAGTTAGCTACAAGAAAACGTGGTAGGTCTGTAGATAACGTGTTAGATAATTCCTTAATAGCTAGCCAGCCAGCTTAGTAGGTGTTCAGCAGGTGTTTTTCTACATACACCAGGAAAGATTCTCAACTATAGCCATAATTCTCTTTTTCTTTTCTTTGCTTTAAATTTTTTTTAAACTTTTGGTCATAGTTTTGACAGCTTATCAGTGGTTAAAACACGTTTTAGACTATAGATATTACAAGAGAAAATATGTTAGTCTATATTTTGTGTATGTTAGCTTATGTATTAATCACTGATTTCATTTCTGTGGACTGCCCAGTGTTCCGAAAGCCTGATATTCGAAATCTCAATATTCCGAAAAATAGTCCGAAATATCTTTACAACCCTCTGTTCCGAAATGCCATTGTTCCGACCAGTGGTGCCGGATTCATGTTTGTGGTGGGGTTGCGAAAAGTGCGTGCTCAAGGTGAAGAATGCAAGAGGCCAGCTCACTGGCGTGTTTGCTGCAGTCCGTGGGAGGAATTTTATATTTTATATACAGGGATGCTGGAGTTAAATGACTGTTTAATGATATACCAAAATGTAGGCCTATGCATGCGCGGTGTTTGGGGTGGTGGGGAGGAGAAATCATTTAGAAATATTTTGAGTGGCACAAAACACACACAGCATTTAGTTTGCGCAGCGGAGCGGAGACGCTCACCGGGCTATCATCACGCATATAACTTTTCCTAGGCAATATTTGTTAACCTAACCTACTCTGGTTTTAAATCTAGGGTACCACTTAGCGAAGGAAATCACCGGCAGATTGTCGCAGGACTTTACGCAGATATTGTACTGACCACGCATACATGCGCAATGCACATTATAGGCCTGATTTCTTCAATGCAATGCCATTTTGGATAGTGTTGTGTGTGTCCTGCTGGTAACAAGAGGTAGGCTAATCAGCGAATGTTGCAGTTGTTTCACCAACTATATTAGGAGACGGGCAAACACCTGTCTCTGTGCTTAAGCTGCGGTTTTCTTTTTTTTTGCACCCCCTGGCACAAATCTCAAACTCCGCCCATGGGCCTGTGTGTTTACGTTGGCCAAATTAATAAAGACTATACGATCAAACAAACACATGTAATGTGGTCAGATAACTAAGGCCATTTGAGCGCCTAACTAATAGTGGACAATGCAATCATTCGGGATGTCAGTGGGCCGCACAAGGCCAAACTTAACAAGATACTGTTTAAGTGGCACAATTAAGGCCGAAATTGTAAGATAGGCCTAGCCTACTCTATGGCTCCATCTTCAAATAATTGTTAAATGTCAGACTAAAAGTTCAATGAAGTGAGGCTCCTTCTCGTAAATTGGAGGCGGCAGGCTACTGATTAATGCGCACGCACACGCACCTAACAGCACGGACTCATGGAAAAATGTTGAGGGATCACTGTGCAGGTCTTATACCCGAAGAACCCCTACTCTCCATGGAAGATTAATGCAACAATATTTCACCATTAATTGGCAAGAGCCTCATGCAACTGTAGACCAATTCATGGACATGAAATTAAGAGATAGCTTTAGGAGTGCGGGATTCCTATTATTATTATTATTATTAACCTAGGCTATTTAAAATGATGCCGTTTTTTTGCTCTGAAAATTGGCTATCATAAAATATTTTTTCATCTTCGCGATGCAAATGCCATGTTTGTATAATAATATTCTGAATTAAAGTTCACGATTGTGAAATAAATGCATGTATATGTTTATGATTGTGTAATCAATTCATTGGGATGTGCATGTGGGCTATAGTGGTTCACGTTGATGTGCTCACAATTTCGGAAAAGCAGGCTGTCCAACTAATGAGTTTTGTGTTGTCGCGGTATAGGGCTACCATAACTATTATCGGAACACCGAGTTTTCGGAATACTGGGCTTTCGGAACATTGACATGGCACCTGAATTTCTACCATTTCATTTTAAGAATATATTGCATTAGACGCTATGTGTATGCATCGGTATCATAATTTTTATTATGTTAAACAGAATGTAAGCATACATTGTTGAGATTGCTCTTGTTTCATTTTAAATTTTACCGAATGCGCAGTGAAGAACTACAGTACCCACAATCCTTTGTGGAAACCTTCATGCTTAACCCTCCTATTACCTTCAGATTTACTAACATATGTTATCCTTGGGGTCAATTTGACCCCAGCAATTTAAACCTCCTCTATTTAATGTATTTTGATTTGTGTTCAGTTCAGTTCAGTTAGGAGAAAATGCGTCGCAGCAAAAGGCATCACAGAGATCCTGTTCAAGAAGCTATACACTATATATCCCTGTCAGCTGACAGGCCAGAACTCACCGCCAGATATATAAACTCTCTGAAAGGTAAGTGACTTATCCAGTTACACAGGAGATTCCATATTTACGAAACCTTTTTTCTATATTTGTTGGATAACTATCTGTATATGCTAAATGATTTAACATGTTTGTAAAATGCTGGGTTGAGTTTCATAGTGTTGAGATTTGAGCACACTGCATGCTCAAGCTGATGTGTAGCTGAGTGAGAGCATTTTGACCTGTAGTTGCCACACCAGAAAGGCTTACACAACTCTCCAATATTGTGTGAATTTAAACTGGATCAGTCGTCTGCTTCTCTGGTAGTGTACAGCATACAGATTTCTATCTTTTGGCCTCTACCCTCTCTTCCTTTAATTTTTATAATTTATTAGCCACATGTCCCAATAATAATACAAGCTACACCATGTTTAGGAATGTTTTGCTTAGGACTACAACCTATGTGCTATGGAACTTTTAAATATGGGCAAAATATGCCAGTGGGTTGTGTTTTGCTTTGCATTTCATGTGAGGAGAACTATGAATTGCACTTGCTGAAGGGCAAAAAAGGGTTTCAATTAGTAAAGTTTATGTGGATACCAATTGAAAGTGACCAGGCTCTCAGTCAGTATACATACGCCTGTGTGTGCAGTGTGTCCAAGAATTTAAAAGTGAAATTAACCTATTTTTATCTAAACTAGGTCGAGGAGTGTTTAGCCACAGTTTCTTTGAAAAAGGAGACTTTTTAGTAGAATACAGAGGAGAGATCATTTCATTTGAAGAATGTCAAAGACGCAGAAGAATCTACCATGATGCGCTTCAAGTGTACTTTTTTGAATAACAGGTCAATGGGAACAAGCACTGGTAGGTGTTTTGAAGTTTAAGTGTTGTAATGTCAATCCACCAGATCAGTCAATGGTCACTTTTTCACAGACATGTCGTAGAGGGCATAGCTGATGCTGTAAATTGCTTACTTAGGCCCCACCCAGGTTTAGATTTATATTCTAGGACACATCAAAGATCCCGATGATGAATTTTATTCTAAGTCTAATGCTAATGGATGATTTTTCTGATATTCTAAGCGGCTTTGGATAAAAGAGACGGATAAACACACAGACATAAGGCTAACAGTTCCATGTCTTGTCTTTAGTATTGATGCTGCAAAGGATGACCTCTCTCTTGGCCGACTAAGTTAATGATGACCACATCAATCGAATAGCCAGATGAAACGTATCACCGTCAAAGGCAAACCCCGCCTGTGCTTATTGCCATACGGCAGATTACAGCCAGGAGAGGAAATAACATACAACTATGGGGATATGGACTGGCCATGGAGAACAAAGGTGAGATTACTTCCTATGGTAAAGGATCATAAGAATCAGTGGTAGTAAGTTTAAAATGTAATTTTTCTGTTCAGTGGGCTTAATAGTTAGCTGCTAGCAGTATACCTATTAAGGCAGAAAGACGTAGGAACTGTATAGCCAATATGCACACTTTAATATTTATTTATTTATCGCCAGTCATATTGTCATCACAATATACATTGCACATTGCAGAGTTTCCTCTTATAGTGCAAGCCTAGTGTGAGACTGACATCTCACAACTTTCTCATGGGTCCCCACA
This sequence comes from Clupea harengus, assembly GCF_900700415.2. NCBI lineage: Eukaryota > Metazoa > Chordata > Actinopteri > Clupeiformes > Clupeidae > Clupea > Clupea harengus. The sequence goes on from NC_045172.1 coordinate 15,468,876, forward strand.
TATTACATTGAACAAACTCAAGTGAGGTTGTTACCTTTTGTAGTGGTGTTAGATAGGAACAGAGTTTGGTTACATATAGAGAGGTATTCATGTTCACATGTCTGCAACAGTACGTCATTATTTTAACTGTGGCGACATACATGTCCACTCCAACACTATGTATTTCTGTTCTTGTTCAGAGTGATGTGATTGCTGTGCAGGGTCTCCAGCAAGGCAGATGGCACCAGTGCAATGACTCAAGCACATCTGCTGCAGATTGATTTGCCTAAAGCCGATCTACAGGTAAGGCCACTCAGTTATTTGGGGTATTTTTCTACGATGGACAAAATGACAGTTTGGAGTTTGTCTTAAAAGGCTGCCAGTACAAATACAGTTAAGGTAATTCCTCAATATTATAGAACACTTCACCTCTGATTTACTTATGGTGTAACTTGTATTTAGTTTGTAATCCCAGCTAGAGGGTTGAAATGAGCAGAAGATGGAGAGTCTGTTCTCTGTTTGAGACGTTTGAGTTAACTTGTTCATCTATTTCTGAAAGTGATTTTGTAACTGATGTTGTATTATGGACCCCACAAGGCTGACCAAATTGCTGTGTGGAGATTTGACTTTTGACAACTCCTCCAAGGGTCCCCCACTTATAACACTAACCAAACTCAAGTGTGTTTTTTACAGTTTGTAGTGACTGCAGATAGTAACTGAGTTTGATTACATATCATGTGTGATTTTTTTTTACTATGAACTTAATAACTTAACTTAAGGTGTATTTTTTCATGAGTTTTATGGCACTCAGACACTTGACCTTAGCCTTGTTATGGTATAATTTGTAATAAAGTAATAACCCCAGCTAGGTAGTTTAAATGAGCAGAGAATGGAGATCCTCAAACTGTTTAGAAGTTTCAGTTATTTGCTCATCTATCCCCGAAAGTGAGGATTTGCGACTGATGTTTTGATATGTACCCCATGAGGTGGGCCAGATAGATGTGTGATATTCGACTTTTGACAAGTCTTCCACGGTTCCCCACATGTAACATTGACGAAACTCAAGTGTGTTTTTTACAGTTTGTAGTGACTGCAGATAGTAACTGAGTTGGATTACATATTATAAGGTGCTCACCTCTTACCGTTGATATGGACCATTGTATTTGTCTCTATTTTTACGTCTGTAACAGTAGGTCTGTGGTTACATTTTAAGTATGTACATGTTCACTCCCACACTGAATGTATGTCTGTTCTTGTTCAGAGTGATGTGATTGCTGTGCAGGCCTCAATCAGTGGAGATGACACCACCAGCATGAATACAGCCCATCCTGCTTTGGTTGAAACCCCAAAAACAGATCTGCTGGTAACTTTTTAAATATTCTTTGTGCATTCTGTATTGTAAACTTAATTTGGCTGTTTTATCCACAAATACTGACACTAGGAATCCAGTTAAGGTGTATTTTTTCATGAGTTTTATGGCACTCAGGCACTTGACCTTAGCCTTGTTATGGTATAATTTGTAATAAAGTAATAACCCCAGCTAGGTAGTTTAAATGAGCAGAGAATGGAGATCCTCAAACTGTTGAGAAGTTTCAGTTAAGTTGCTCATCTCTCCCCGAAAGTGAGGATTTGCGACTGATGTTTTGATATGTACCCCATGAGGTGGGCCAGATAGATGTGTGATATTCGACTTTTGACAAGTCTTCCACGGTTCCCCACATGTAACATTGACGAAACTCAAGTGTGTTTTTTACAGTTTGTAGTGACTGCAGATAGTAACTGAGTTGGATTACATATTATAAGGTGCTCACCTCTTACCGTTGATATGGACCATTGTATTTGTCTCTATTTTTACGTCTGTAACAGTAGGTCTGTGGTTACATTTTAAGTATGTACATGTTCACTCCCACACTGAATGTATGTCTGTTCTTGTTCAGAGTGATGTGATTGCTGTGCAGGCCTCAATCAGTGGAGATGACACCACCAGCATGAATACAGCCCATCCTGCTTTGGTTGAAACCCCAAAAACAGATCTGCTGGTAACTTTTTAAATATTCTTTGTGCATTCTGTATTGTAAACTTAATTTGGCTGTTTTATCCACAAATACTGACACTAGGAATCCAGTTAAGGTGTATTTTTTCATGAGTTTTATGGCACTCAGGCACTTGACCTTAGCCTTGTTATGGTATAATTTGTAATAAAGTAATAACCCCAGCTAGGTAGTTTAAATGAGCAGAGAATGGAGATCCTCAAACTGTTGAGAAGTTTCAGTTAAGTTGCTCATCTCTCCCGAAAGTGAGGATTTGCGACTGATGTTTTGATATGTACCCCATGAGGTGGGCCAGATAGATGTGTGATATTCGACTTTTGACAAGTCTTCCACGGTTCCCCACATGTAACATTGACGAAACTCAAGTGTGTTTTTTACAGTTTGTAGTGACTGCAGATAGTAACTGAGTTGGATTACATATTATAAGGTGCTCACCTCTTACCGTTGATATGGACCATTGTATTTGTCTCTATTTTTACGTCTGTAACAGTAGGTCTGTGGTTACATTTTAAGTATGTACATGTTCACTCCCACACTGAATGTATGTCTGTTCTTGTTCAGAGTGATGTGATTGCTGTGCAGGCCTCAATCAGTGGAGATGACACCACCAGCATGAATACAGCCCATCCTGCTTTGGTTGAAACCCCAAAAACAGATCTGCTGGTAACTTTTTAAATATTCTTTGTGCATTCTGTATTGTAAACTTAATTTGGCTGTTTTATCCACAAATACTGACACTAGGAATCCAGTTAAGGTGTATTTTTTCATGAGTTTTATGGCACTCAGGCACTTGACCTTAGCCTTGTTATGGTATAATTTGTAATAAAGTAATAACCCCAGCTAGGTAGTTTAAATGAGCAGAGAATGGAGATCCTCAAACTGTTGAGAAGTTTCAGTTAAGTTGCTCATCTCTCCCCGAAAGTGAGGATTTGCGACTGATGTTTTGATATGTACCCCATGAGGTGGGCCAGATAGATGTGTGATATTCGACTTTTGACAAGTCTTCCACGGTTCCCCACATGTAACATTGACGAAACTCAAGTGTGTTTTTTACAGTTTGTAGTGACTGCAGATAGTAACTGAGTTGGATTACATATTATAAGGTGCTCACCTCTTACCGTTGATATGGACCATTGTATTTGTCTCTATTTTTACGTCTGTAACAGTAGGTCTGTGGTTACATTTTAAGTATGTACATGTTCACTCCCACACTGAATGTATGTCTGTTCTTGTTCAGAGTGATGTGATTGCTGTGCAGGCCTCAATCAGTGGAGATGACACCACCAGCATGAATACAGCCCATCCTGCTTTGGTTGAAACCCCAAAAACAGATCTGCTGGTAACTTTTTAAATATTCTTTGTGCATTCTGTATTGTAAACTTAATTTGGCTGTTTTATCCACAAATACTGACACTAGGAATCCAGTTAAGGTGTATTTTTTCATGAGTTTTATGGCACTCAGGCACTTGACCTTAGCCTTGTTATGGTATAATTTGTAATAAAGTAATAACCCCAGCTAGGTAGTTTAAATGAGCAGAGAATGGAGATCCTCAAACTGTTGAGAAGTTTCAGTTAAGTTGCTCATCTCTCCCCGAAAGTGAGGATTTGCGACTGATGTTTTGATATGTACCCCATGAGGTGGGCCAGATAGATGTGTGATATTCGACTTTTGACAAGTCTTCCACGGTTCCCCACATGTAACATTGACGAAACTCAAGTGTGTTTTTTACAGTTTGTAGTGACTGCAGATAGTAACTGAGTTGGATTACATATTATAAGGTGCTCACCTCTTACCGTTGATATGGACCATTGTATTTGTCTCTATTTTTACGTCTGTAACAGTAGGTCTGTGGTTACATTTTAAGTATGTACATGTTCACTCCCACACTGAATGTATGTCTGTTCTTGTTCAGAGTGATGTGATTGCTGTGCAGGCCTCAATCAGTGGAGATGACACCACCAGCATGAATACAGCCCATCCTGCTTTGGTTGAAACCCCAAAAACAGATCTGCTGGTAACTTTTTAAATATTCTTTGTGCATTCTGTATTGTAAACTTAATTTGGCTGTTTTATCCACAAATACTGACACTAGGAATCCAGTTAAGGTGTATTTTTTCATGAGTTTTATGGCACTCAGGCACTTGACCTTAGCCTTGTTATGGTATAATTTGTAATAAAGTAATAACCCCAGCTAGGTAGTTTAAATGAGCAGAGAATGGAGATCCTCAAACTGTTGAGAAGTTTCAGTTAAGTTGCTCATCTCTCCCCGAAAGTGAGGATTTGCGACTGATGTTTTGATATGTACCCCATGAGGTGGGCCAGATAGATGTGTGATATTCGACTTTTGACAAGTCTTCCACGGTTCCCCACATGTAACATTGACGAAACTCAAGTGTGTTTTTTACAGTTTGTAGTGACTGCAGATAGTAACTGAGTTGGATTACATATTATAAGGTGCTCACCTCTTACCGTTGATATGGACCATTGTATTTGTCTCTATTTTTACGTCTGTAACAGTAGGTCTGTGGTTACATTTTAAGTATGTACATGTTCACTCCCACACTGAATGTATGTCTGTTCTTGTTCAGAGTGATGTGATTGCTGTGCAGGCCTCAATCAGTGGAGATGACACCACCAGCATGAATACAGCCCATCCTGCTTTGGTTGAAACCCCAAAAACAGATCTGCTGGTAACTTTTTAAATATTCTTTGTGCATTCTGTATTGTAAACTTAATTTGGCTGTTTTATCCACAAATACTGACACTAGGAATCCAGTTAAGGTGTATTTTTTCATGAGTTTTATGGCACTCAGGCACTTGACCTTAGCCTTGTTATGGTATAATTTGTAATAAAGTAATAACCCCAGCTAGGTAGTTTAAATGAGCAGAGAATGGAGATCCTCAAACTGTTGAGAAGTTTCAGTTAAGTTGCTCATCTCTCCCCGAAAGTGAGGATTTGCGACTGATGTTTTGATATGTACCCCATGAGGTGGGCCAGATAGATGTGTGATATTCGACTTTTGACAAGTCTTCCACGGTTCCCCACATGTAACATTGACGAAACTCAAGTGTGTTTTTTACAGTTTGTAGTGACTGCAGATAGTAACTGAGTTGGATTACATATTATAAGGTGCTCACCTCTTACCGTTGATATGGACCATTGTATTTGTCTCTATTTTTACGTCTGTAACAGTAGGTCTGTGGTTACATTTTAAGTATGTACATGTTCACTCCCACACTGAATGTATGTCTGTTCTTGTTCAGAGTGATGTGATTGCTGTGCAGGCCTCAATCAGTGGAGATGACACCACCAGCATGAATACAGCCCATCCTGCTTTGGTTGAAACCCCAAAAACAGATCTGCTGGTAACTTTTTAAATATTCTTTGTGCATTCTGTATTGTAAACTTAATTTGGCTGTTTTATCCACAAATACTGACACTAGGAATCCAGTTAAGGTGTATTTTTTCATGAGTTTTATGGCACTCAGGCACTTGACCTTAGCCTTGTTATGGTATAATTTGTAATAAAGTAATAACCCCAGCTAGGTAGTTTAAATGAGCAGAGAATGGAGATCCTCAAACTGTTGAGAAGTTTCAGTTAAGTTGCTCATCTCTCCCCGAAAGTGAGGATTTGCGACTGATGTTTTGATATGTACCCCATGAGGTGGGCCAGATAGATGTGTGATATTCGACTTTTGACAAGTCTTCCACGGTTCCCCACATGTAACATTGACGAAACTCAAGTGTGTTTTTTACAGTTTGTAGTGACTGCAGATAGTAACTGAGTTGGATTACATATTATAAGGTGCTCACCTCTTACCGTTGATATGGACCATTGTATTTGTCTCTATTTTTACGTCTGTAACAGTAGGTCTGTGGTTACATTTTAAGTATGTACATGTTCACTCCCACACTGAATGTATGTCTGTTCTTGTTCAGAGTGATGTGATTGCTGTGCAGGCCTCAATCAGTGGAGATGACACCACCAGCATGAATACAGCCCATCCTGCTTTGGTTGAAACCCCAAAAACAGATCTGCTGGTAACTTTTTAAATATTCTTTGTGCATTCTGTATTGTAAACTTAATTTGGCTGTTTTATCCACAAATACTGACACTAGGAATCCAGTTAAGGTGTATTTTTTCATGAGTTTTATGGCACTCAGGCACTTGACCTTAGCCTTGTTATGGTATAATTTGTAATAAAGTAATAACCCCAGCTAGGTAGTTTAAATGAGCAGAGAATGGAGATCCTCAAACTGTTGAGAAGTTTCAGTTAAGTTGCTCATCTCTCCCCGAAAGTGAGGATTTGCGACTGATGTTTTGATATGTACCCCATGAGGTGGGCCAGATAGATGTGTGATATTCGACTTTTGACAAGTCTTCCACGGTTCCCCACATGTAACATTGACGAAACTCAAGTGTGTTTTTTACAGTTTGTAGTGACTGCAGATAGTAACTGAGTTGGATTACATATTATAAGGTGCTCACCTCTTACCGTTGATATGGACCATTGTATTTGTCTCTATTTTTACGTCTGTAACAGTAGGTCTGTGGTTACATTTTAAGTATGTACATGTTCACTCCCACACTGAATGTATGTCTGTTCTTGTTCAGAGTGATGTGATTGCTGTGCAGGCCTCAATCAGTGGAGATGACACCACCAGCATGAATACAGCCCATCCTGCTTTGGTTGAAACCCCAAAAACAGATCTGCTGGTAACTTTTTAAATATTCTTTGTGCATTCTGTATTGTAAACTTAATTTGGCTGTTTTATCCACAAATACTGACACTAGGAATCCAGTTAAGGTGTATTTTTTCATGAGTTTTATGGCACTCAGGCACTTGACCTTAGCCTTGTTATGGTATAATTTGTAATAAAGTAATAACCCCAGCTAGGTAGTTTAAATGAGCAGAGAATGGAGATCCTCAAACTGTTGAGAAGTTTCAGTTAAGTTGCTCATCTCTCCCCGAAAGTGAGGATTTGCGACTGATGTTTTGATATGTACCCCATGAGGTGGGCCAGATAGATGTGTGATATTCGACTTTTGACAAGTCTTCCACGGTTCCCCACATGTAACATTGACGAAACTCAAGTGTGTTTTTTACAGTTTGTAGTGACTGCAGATAGTAACTGAGTTGGATTACATATTATAAGGTGCTCACCTCTTACCGTTGATATGGACCATTGTATTTGTCTCTATTTTTACGTCTGTAACAGTAGGTCTGTGGTTACATTTTAAGTATGTACATGTTCACTCCCACACTGAATGTATGTCTGTTCTTGTTCAGAGTGATGTGATTGCTGTGCAGGCCTCAATCAGTGGAGATGACACCACCAGCATGAATACAGCCCATCCTGCTTTGGTTGAAACCCCAAAAACAGATCTGCTGGTAACTTTTTAAATATTCTTTGTGCATTCTGTATTGTAAACTTAATTTGGCTGTTTTATCCACAAATACTGACACTAGGAATCCAGTTAAGGTGTATTTTTTCATGAGTTTTATGGCACTCAGGCACTTGACCTTAGCCTTGTTATGGTATAATTTGTAATAAAGTAATAACCCCAGCTAGGTAGTTTAAATGAGCAGAGAATGGAGATCCTCAAACTGTTGAGAAGTTTCAGTTAAGTTGCTCATCTCTCCCCGAAAGTGAGGATTTGCGACTGATGTTTTGATATGTACCCCATGAGGTGGGCCAGATAGATGTGTGATATTCGACTTTTGACAAGTCTTCCACGGTTCCCCACATGTAACATTGACGAAACTCAAGTGTGTTTTTTACAGTTTGTAGTGACTGCAGATAGTAACTGAGTTGGATTACATATTATAAGGTGCTCACCTCTTACCGTTGATATGGACCATTGTATTTGTCTCTATTTTTACGTCTGTAACAGTAGGTCTGTGGTTACATTTTAAGTATGTACATGTTCACTCCCACACTGAATGTATGTCTGTTCTTGTTCAGAGTGATGTGATTGCTGTGCAGGCCTCAATCAGTGGAGATGACACCACCAGCATGAATACAGCCCATCCTGCTTTGGTTGAAACCCCAAAAACAGATCTGCTGGTAACTTTTTAAATATTCTTTGTGCATTCTGTATTGTAAACTTAATTTGGCTGTTTTATCCACAAATACTGACACTAGGAATCCAGTTAAGGTGTATTTTTTCATGAGTTTTATGGCACTCAGGCACTTGACCTTAGCCTTGTTATGGTATAATTTGTAATAAAGTAATAACCCCAGCTAGGTAGTTTAAATGAGCAGAGAATGGAGATCCTCAAACTGTTGAGAAGTTTCAGTTAAGTTGCTCATCTCTCCCGAAAGTGAGGATTTGCGACTGATGTTTTGATATGTACCCCATGAGGTGGGCCAGATAGATGTGTGATATTCGACTTTTGACAAGTCTTCCACGGTTCCCCACATGTAACATTGACGAAACTCAAGTGTGTTTTTTACAGTTTGTAGTGACTGCAGATAGTAACTGAGTTGGATTACATATTATAAGGTGCTCACCTCTTACCGTTGATATGGACCATTGTATTTGTCTCTATTTTTACGTCTGTAACAGTAGGTCTGTGGTTACATTTTAAGTATGTACATGTTCACTCCCACACTGAATGTATGTCTGTTCTTGTTCAGAGTGATGTGATTGCTGTGCAGGCCTCAATCAGTGGAGATGACACCACCAGCATGAATACAGCCCATCCTGCTTTGGTTGAAACCCCAAAAACAGATCTGCTGGTAACTTTTTAAATATTCTTTGTGCATTCTGTATTGTAAACTTAATTTGGCTGTTTTATCCACAAATACTGACACTAGGAATCCAGTTAAGGTGTATTTTTTCATGAGTTTTATGGCACTCAGGCACTTGACCTTAGCCTTGTTATGGTATAATTTGTAATAAAGTAATAACCCCAGCTAGGTAGTTTAAATGAGCAGAGAATGGAGATCCTCAAACTGTTGAGAAGTTTCAGTTAAGTTGCTCATCTCTCCCCGAAAGTGAGGATTTGCGACTGATGTTTTGATATGTACCCCATGAGGTGGGCCAGATAGATGTGTGATATTCGACTTTTGACAAGTCTTCCACGGTTCCCCACATGTAACATTGACGAAACTCAAGTGTGTTTTTTACAGTTTGTAGTGACTGCAGATAGTAACTGAGTTGGATTACATATTATAAGGTGCTCACCTCTTACCGTTGATATGGACCATTGTATTTGTCTCTATTTTTACGTCTGTAACAGTAGGTCTGTGGTTACATTTTAAGTATGTACATGTTCACTCCCACACTGAATGTATGTCTGTTCTTGTTCAGAGTGATGTGATTGCTGTGCAGGCCTCAATCAGTGGAGATGACACCACCAGCATGAATACAGCCCACCCTGCTTTGGTTGAATATCCAAATGCAGTTACACTGGTAACTTATTCTGTTCACAAAAGTTGCCATGACAAATCCACTTCAGGTGTATTTGTTCATGAATATGATAGCTGTCTGACACTTAACCTTAGCTTTGTTATGGTAGTAATTTCCAGCCACATTTTTAAATGATTAGAAGACAATGAATCTCAAACTGTTGGGAAGTTTTAATTAAGTTGTACTCTTTCTGAAAGTGACAATTTGTAACTAATGTTGTAATAGTGTCCACGAGGCAAACCTGATGAGTGTGTGAGACCCATTTATCACAACTTTTATATTGGGGCCCATATATAACATTGACAAAACTCAAGTAGGATTGCCACAGTTTGTAAGGTTGTAGCTGTTTGGGTTACTTATGAAGAAGTGTTAGTATTTAACAATCATTATAGACTGGTATATGTGTGTTTACATGTTTGACAGTGGATCTTTTTTGGGCTGGCACTACATACATGTTCACTCTAACACTGAATATATTTGTGTTCTTTTCAGATTGATCTGATTATTTTGCAGGTCTCCAGCAACGACGATGACATCAGCACAATTAATTTTGCACAACCTGCTGTGGTTGAATTCCCAAGAGCAGATCTTCAGGTAACTGAATCTTGGTATTTTGTGCATTCCTTATCTTAAAATGAATATTGTGTCTACAAAAGTTACCCCTCCAAATCTACCTGAGTTGTATTTGTTCACTTCACCCTATTCTTGTTATGCTTTTATTATTTTTATTAAACTAGTAATCCCAGTGAGAGGATTAGAATGAGCAGAAAATGGAGAGCTTCAAACTGTTCAGAAGTTTGATTTTAGATCTCCATCTTTTTCTCATCATGACTATTTGCAAATTACATTGTAATATGGACCTCATCTGTCCAGATTAGTGTGTGAGATTTGACCTCTGACAACTCTTTCATGGGTCCCCACATATACCTTTGACTAAACACAAGTGTGTGTTTGCAGTTGCAGTTTGCAGTGACTGTAGATAGTAACAGAGTTGGATTACATGTAGTGAGTTGTTTTCATCTTACCATCAGTATAGACTGGTGTATTTGTCTCTATTTTCATGTCTATAACAGTAGGTCTTTGGCTAAACTGTTGGTACATACAGTACATGTTCACTTCAACTCTGAATGTATTTCTATTCTTGTTCAGAGTGATGTGATTACTGTTCAGACCTCCAACAGTGGAGATGAAACCACTAGCATGAATACAGCCCACCCTGCTTTGGTTGAATTCCCAAAAGCAGATATGCTGGTAATTTAATAATTATACTTTGAGCATTCTGTATTGGAAATGAATGAGACTGTTTTTATACAAAAGCTGACAGTACAAATCCAGTTTAGGTGTATTTGTTCATGAAAAATATAGCACAGACACTTAACCTTAGCGTTGTTATGGTATAATTTCTCTCTGTAGTTGTCATGCCTGAATTTGAAATCTGATATTGTCATGCACTTCATTAGATCTATTTGGCAACTGATTCCCCAGGTTGAGGACACTTGTTGTTTTAAATTGGTGGACTACACAAGCTCCGAAGAAGAAACCAGTGACCTGGAAAATGCGAGCTGCTCTAGCCAAGTCTTGACATACAAAACCCATAACAAGGTAATGTGTGTTCTTTCATGTTCACGATTTACAATAGTGGGCACTACATTAAGGTAATATAATTTATTTCATGTGAACATGGAAGTTTCTTGTGATATCTGGCAGATTGAGCAAGTTGTTTTAGTTGCACTATCTCTATTCTATAATCTGTAACTTGTCACAATTCAGAAGTTGGTTCGGAACTTCCTACAGCGACCAAACTTCTCACTGTCACATTGACCTACTCAAACCCTATAACCTAGCCAATCCAATATTTTTTATCTTGGTCACGCCAGTTTTACAGCAACATACGACAGAATATATTTCAATGACACTTATAAGGTCTTGTCCACACAAACACAGTAATTTTGTAAAACAGCATTGTAAAATGAAAATTATCTCCATCCAGACAAGCGGTTTAGCTTTTTAAATGATCTTTGGCTGCGTTAACACTGCAGGTCTTAATGCCCAGTTCCTATTTTTTTGCGTAAGTCCGATTTTTTGGACCGTACGTTTGCGTTTACTTTCAAAAGAAACCCTTATCCGATACATGTGTTTATACTTGCCTATCATCTGAAGCGACCCGCATGCGTAAAAGAGAGTTTGGTTACCAAAACCTAGCACTACACACAAGAGATGGACACGACCGAAACAGACCTGATAATAGCGGTGTTTGGCATGTCTGCAAAACATTGCCAAAATTGTGAAGTGGAGAAGGGGAAAAAAGGGCTGTTATTGCCATGCACTGCACAGATGCTAAAGATGCTGCACAGGTCCTTCACAGATGTTATACCACTCCTTAGGCTCACACGTTCTTATGTATGTAATGTCTTGTAATGTAAATATCTTCTTTGATAAGCGTGATGTATGATACGGCTTTAAATCTACACAGAGCCTACACAGTAGCTGATACAGGTGGCCTATACTGTTTAATTAATACTTGTGCCCTGGTGTGTCTGCATAGCCCAGCTATTCACCACCAAAAACACTAGTTGTCTAGATAGCCGTATTTGTACATATGTTTAATTTGTTTGGCCTTTTTGTCTTTTTGCATATGTTTTGTAAAATCGTTGACCTCGACTTACAACTCGTATTGCTTCTGTTATTTCTTTGTTTGTTTTTTAGAATTCAGAATTGTCAACTGATGATGAATATGTGCCAAAACTGAGGAGAACAAAAAGCATACTGGTAAAATGCCTCTGAAATTACATTCACATTTTATGTTTCAGGAATGCTACAGGTTTGATTCTGATGACTCTTGCCCTGATTTTTGCATATGTTTTGTAAAATCGTTGACCTCGACTTAAAACTCGTATTGCTTCTGTTATTTCTTTGTTTGTTTTTTAGAATTCAGAATTGTCAACTGGTGATGAATATGTGCCAAAACTGAGAAGAACAAAAAGCATACTGGTAAAATGCCTCTGAAATTACATTCACATTTTATGTTTCCGGAATGCTACAGGCCTCTTTGATCAGTCTTCAGATATCAGACCTCTGGTCAGACTTCAGAGATAAATTGTACACACTCATGATGTGTCAATTTGTTTATCTTGATTTTGTTTGTATCTATTTTACTTTAAGATGAAGGATGGTATCCCACCTATAACGGAGAAGCTGTTTGACTCTGATGACTCCTGCCCTGATAGTGAAGAGGAATGGGTGCCCAAAGGTTTTGACGAAAGTTCAGAAAGTAGCTGTGAAATACCACTGATCTTTCCTAAAAAGAGATTTAGATTATCTCAAAGTACTATGCCGCACAAAACAGATGAAGAGGAAAGTATAACATACAATACCGACGAAGAGGAAAGTATGACACACAATACAGACAAAGAGGAAAATATGACGCATGATGCAGACAAACAAGCGAGCATGGCAAATGATACTGAAACAGAGGAGAGTGCCAAAGTACTTGTGTCTGTTGTCCACAAGAAATGCAATGGATCAAGGTTGTACGACAAAAAGCAGCACTGCATTTTCTGCAGAAAGTCTTTCACAAAGATTTCGAAGCATTTAGGAAGGAAGCATAAGAATGAAGTTGATGTGGCAAGGGCCTTCAGTCACCCTCCAAATTCCACTGAGAGACGCTTGCAGCTAGAGTACCTGCGGAAAAAAGGGAATTACGTGCATAATTTGAATGTTCTTCAATCAGGCAGTGGAAAGCTTGTTCCTTGTAAAAGGCCGACGGAAGATGCTCAGGGTGAGGAATTCGTCCACTGCCCCTACTGCCTAGGCTTTTATACTAGGAAAGTGCTATGGAGGCATGCAAAGAAATGCCGTTTTAAACCTACTGATGTCAAACCCAGACCAGGTAAGAACAGAATACTTTCATTGTGTGCTACAGTCTCAGCTTCATCTGTTACAACTAGCGCTACCTTGAGGAAAGTGATGAGCCAAATGAGTCAAGATAGAGTTTCACTTGTGGTCAAAGATGACGAGTGTATATTGGAGATGGGACAGCACCTTTGTAACAGGCTAGGGAGTGATGTGTCGAAGCATGAATACATTCGACAGAAGATGAGAGAGCTGGGTAGACTTGTAGTTAGTGCAAGAGAAGTCACATCTCTCAGGAAATACATGACATGATCACACCAGCCAACTTCATGGAGACTGTCCTTGCTGTGAAACATGTTGCTGGTTACAGACCAAATGGTTCATTCAAGACTTCATCTCTTGCTTTGAAACTGGGACAAAGTCTGACAAAGATTTCAGAACTCATAGAAAGTAAAGCCTTGGTCAAAGGTGATGAGGAAACTGCTAGATCAGCACGGAATTTCCGTCAGATATATAACACAAAGTGGCGAGAAATGATTTCCGCATCAGCACACCGAACACTTGAAGAAGGAAAATGGAATTCTCCACTACTGCTTCCTTTCACTGAGGATGTGAAACTTCTTCATTCATATCTGGATGGAAAAGAAAAGGAGCACAGCAATGCCTTGTCATCAAAATCATCTACAACTGACTGGTCGAACCTTGCCATGGTCACACTTACAAAGGTAATACTTTTCAATCGCCGCAGAGAGGGAGAAGTTTCTAAGGATGCTTACTTTCCAAACTTCACTCAGAGAGACACATCAGACCACATGATGACATTAATGCTGCTCTTCAGAATTAGAAAAAAACTTTGTAAACACTTTCAGAGAATCGAAAATAAGAGGGAAGAGAGGCCGAAAAGTCCCCATTTTGCTGAACCCCGGAGATGATACGGTCACTTGAACTCTTGGTGGCAAAGAGAGTTGAATGTGGGTGGAGAAATGTAATCCGTATCTCTTTGCACGTCCAAGTGCCATGACTTGCTTCGTGGCTCTGATTGCATTAACTTTTTTGCCAAGGCTTGTGGTGCTAAGCATCCAGAAACTTTGAGCTCCACAAAACTGCGCAAGCAAATTGGTACACTCTCCAAAGTGTTGAACCTCTCAAATACTGAATTGGATCAATTAGCAGATTTTTTAGGACATGACATACGTGTCCACAGGCAGTTTTACAGGCTTCCAGAGGGGACTTTGCAGCTTGCAAAGATTAGCAAGGTCCTTATGGCTTTTGAGACGGGACGTCTTTCCGAGTTTAAGGGGAAAGCTTGGATGACATTACCATCGATCCTGATGTAATATTAAAACATTTATTCTTTAAATAACCTTTTTTTTTTAGATTCTTGACCCATGATACTTCATAGCTAACTTTTATTTATTATGTTAAAAGAAAATAAATCAACATTTCTTAGCAAGTTTGTTACTTGTATAAAGTGCAGTTTACAAACACATCATAACATAATTTCCCCTATATTTTTACAGATAGGGTTGAAGGTGTTGGAAACGATGATTTGGATGATTTGGATGATTTGGATGATTTGGAAGGTAAAAGTCCAACTTTCTTTAATAGTGTCAATTTTATGATGGCTATAATAAGATTGATTTCAGCAGATTTCGGCCTCTCATCTAATCCCTGCTCCCTTCTTAGGCCCTACCCCACTTTAGACTTTTCAAATTATGCAGTGGGTGAAGTTAGGTTCTGAGGGGTACAATCACACTCTAACTATTCACAAACATAGGGATAGACATAGGGATAGACTGCAACTGTTCTATCATGCTTGGTTCAGGAGATATGATGCAACAAAAATATTAAAAATGTTCATGCTTTTCTTAAAAGGTGAACGTAATCACCTGGACTGGTCTTTTTTGTATATTATGGGGATAACCAATCCAAATAAAGTAGGCTATGTTTGCATTGGCGTAATGAATAGTATTATAAGATGGAATGTTGTCACATTTACTGTAAGTCAAATCACAATAAATTCACAATAAGATGGTTATTACAATCCCTACAAAGTCCAGCATAATGTTGAAAGAATAGGATAGGATGCATTGGATGCTTTGGCTGCACAGAAACTTTGCCCAGTGCTACATTGTTATTTGGTAGGATGGGGTGGTTGCTGTGGCTGCACAATACCATACTGTTTAACAATGAAGCACGATACTGCACAAAGTTAATATATATATATATTTTGCAACATCATTTCACATTGTTTCTAAGAGAGTTTGTTATACCTGGATTGTGAAGTTTATAATCATGTATCATTTCCCCCCTATGTCTTCATAGGGGGAAAGTTGAGGATGATGGAAACAGTTGAGGATGATGGAAACAGTGACATGGATGATGAGTCTGGAGGTAAAATATTAAACTCCTACTTTGTTTTGTCTAAGTTTTATGTCGAGAGTATTAAGATTATTATTGATTTAAAAACTTGGCATGGCCTTGTGCTAGCTTAAACGTAACAGTACTTGTGCATCGCTTTGCTATCCTTGGGTGATTTGCCACACCAAAAGTAATACAAGATTGTGAAACAATACTTGCCATACTTACTATACTTTTATAGACTAATACTCTGTATTCCTTCAGTATTTATTATTCACTTGTCTGCTTTCAGTTCCCCCTCTGCTCTGGTAGGATGTGTCAGTCCATAAGCAGTCCAACTATTTAGTGTTATTATATTATTGATTGGTGATTGGGTCAGTGATAGTATTAAAAGATCATCCTATTTTCACTGAAAACTCCAGATGAAAACACTAATCGTATATAGTTTGAATTTGTTCATTTTTATTCACTCCAAGTTAAGTAGATCTAGTGATGGAGTGGGCAAGGACTCTTTTGAATTGGTGGAGAATGTGTTAGTTCCATGTTCAAAGTGTCCATTCAGCAGATCTTAGCCCATAATGGTCTCAGCAACGAGATATTTGAATTCTACGGAACACAGCCAATGACTAACAGAAACTGGGAATAGTTGGGGTCAGTCTGGGGCAGGTGGTGCTGGGCGTGAAAGGTGTGAAGGCATATCCATATGACCACAGATAGGAAAG
Organism: Clupea harengus; assembly: GCF_900700415.2. Taxonomy (NCBI): domain Eukaryota; kingdom Metazoa; phylum Chordata; class Actinopteri; order Clupeiformes; family Clupeidae; genus Clupea; species Clupea harengus. The sequence continues at coordinate 15,485,260 of NC_045172.1, forward strand.
CCTGTGTACTGACAGCTACCATTTGAATGTAACTAAAAAGTTCAAATAATAATTTGTTTGTTAGGGTAGTTGTAATATGTTGCTGTTTAGTTTCAGGTCATTTTTGGTCAAGTTGATGTCATGAGGACAGGCAGTTATTGTGCTGGAAAGAAGAGAGGCAATGGGCTTTGTAGACATGTAAAGCTAAGTGTCATCAGCATAGCAGTGAAACTGAACACCATGATGACGAAGGATATTGCAGAGTGGGAAATCATAAAAGGAGAGGCTCCAAAACTATGCCCTGGGGAACCCTCTTGGTGACAGCTGAGCTCTTTGACTAAATGGTCATTATTTCAGTCAGTCAGGAAGGCTGTTAAACACAGGTGTGCACTGCCATGGCTTTCAATGTTGGCTAGACGTTCTAGAAGAAGCTAATGTGAAATAGTGTCAAAGGCTGCACTAAGGTCGAGGAGGATGAGTATAGAAAGTAGTCCAGCATCAGCTGCACAAAGGAGGTCAATGTTTATCTTGATGAATAGATGAAGTGTCCTATTATTTAATTACATCTTAGTTAAGTTTATAGTTAAGTCTTGTGTGTACTACTTCTGCAATCATTTGTTTATTTAATTCTCTTTATGGCAAATGTAGGTGGAGATGATGCACACCCAGAGCACATGACACATGGAGCGACCCCGCTTCGCACACGCCACATGGCAAAGAAAAGTATGCTTATTTTTCCATGTGTGAATTTTTTTTATTAATCGGGTATATATTGCCGCTACAGTCTCGGATTGTATCTACTGTACCATATGAGTTTTCATGTAGCTGTCTAGTCCACTGTAAGAGGGAATGTATCATCATTACCCCTTTTAAGAGAAATGTGGCATATAGGGAAAAAGTTTGTCAAATCTCATGATTCTATTTAAATTTCAAGGAAATGAAGGTGAAGTCACAGAGACAGACTGCGTGGGAGAGAGGGTGATCAGATCATGTAAAGGTATTTATTTTTAACAATCCAGCTGGAGGACACCAAGATCATTTGAAAGCTTATTCTCACAAGGTATGTATTTTTTTCTCATTCATGAGTCTTTTGTTAAATGTATTTCTCATGTAGTACGCAGACCTGTCCAGAGGAAAAAATGGCAGCCTGAAGAAATTCATGCTGTTGAAAAACATATGATGAACTTTATTAGGACATGTCATGTGCCTGGTAAAGCTGATTGTGATGGTTGCCTGAAATCAGAGCCTCTTCATCTGAAAGACAGAGATTGGAAGGCCATCAAGTTTTACGTAAAAAATCGAATCGATGCTCTCAAGAGAAAATCTTAAGAAAAAAACACACAGAAGACATACTCTGTTAAAATACCTCTGTTAATGTTTGTGATGGAGGGGGGGTCATAAATAAACTAAGCTATTCAAAGTACATTGTTTTTTGGGCAAAACCTCCCCATGAGAGTATGGCATAGCCTTTATAATTTTATTTATTATTATTTTTTAAAGAGGTAACTCTGCCTGCAAGTTTTAAGTTGCAGTTATTCTCTTTTATTTCTAAAATGTTTTTCTTTTAAAAAGGGGACTTGGATTAGGGGATGCTGCTTTTTTATTTGAATTGTGCAAAATATTTCAGTTTAACTCTGGTGTATGATAAGAGAGAGGGAGAAGAGAGAAGAGAACAGAACAGAAGAGAGAGGAGAGAAGAGAGAGGAGATAGGAGAGGGAGAAGAGAGAGGAGAGGGGGAGAATAGAGAGGGGGAGAAGAGAGAGGGAGAAGAGAGAGGAGAGAAGAGGGAGGGGTAAGAGAGAGGGGAGAAGAGAGGGGAGAAGAGAGGAAGAAGAGAGAGGGATAAGAGAGAGAAGATAGAGGTATAAGAGAGAGGAGAGAATAGAGGGATAAAATAGTAGAGAGAAGAGAGAGGGAGAAGAGAAAGGTGAGAAGAGAAGAGAGAGGGATACGAGAGAGGGATAAGAGAGAGGAGAGAAGAGAGAGGAATAAGGGATAAGAGAGAGGAGAGAAGAGAGAGGGATAAGAGACGGTGTTGTTGATTGTTGTTGTTTTTTTGGAAGGTATAAGGGATATTTTTGAGTTGATGGATAACTTCTGTTTTAAAAGAAAGAATTGGCATTAAGGAAAGCCATTTTATTTTTTGTAAAAATGCTTAAAACAACAGACTACCTCTTGGGCCTGCACTATCTCTTGCACTTTATGTTTATCCTTGTTCATCCTTGAGTTCATCCTTGAGTTTTTTTTTGAATATACTTGTGTTCTAATTAATGATCCTTTTGTACATCCTTCATACTCACACACACACACACACACACACACACACACACACACACACACACACTCCAGGATAAAATAAAATGGCACTTGTTGTGCATCACAGTGTCATTGCTTTGTTGTATTATTTAACTGTGTTGATTTTAACATTATTTCAGAGGGACTTCCAACTTAGCCACCATCCTACTTGCTGGGGTCTGTGTTTGTGAAGATGTAATGTAAATTGACTGGTGTTGCCTGTGGACACTAGTGAATAATGTACTTAGAAAGTAAGGTTTTCCTCAGGTTGTGTGAATAATTAACTTAGAAAGTAAGGTTTTACCTGAGGTGTGTGATGTATGGACTCAAAAGTGAGGTTTATCTCAGGTGTGTGAATTATGGACTCAAAAGTGAGGTTTACCTGAGGTGTGTGAATTATGGACTCAAAACTGAGGTTTATCTCAGGTGTGTGATTTGTGGACTCAAAAGTGAGGTTTACCTGAGGTGTGTAAATGATGGACTCAAAAGTGAGGTTTATCTCAGGTGTGTGAATTATGGACTCAAAAGTGAGGTTTACCTGAGGTGTGTGAATTATGGACTCAAAAGTGATGTTTATCTGAGGTGTGTGAATTGTTGTCTCAGAAGGAAGGTATACCTGAGGTGTGTGAATAATGGGCCCCACGACTACCAATGGCATGAAAAGTCCCCATAAGTGACCACCTAGTCATGCTAAAAAGTGAACTTTATTAAATTACAAATTTGAAGTGATATTTGTATTTCTAAAATTCAGCTGACCATGCCTGATTTTTTTCAGTGCTCTAGGGCCTCAGGAAAGGGTGGATCCCATAGTGCATGTTCCAGAGAGGTGGCTCCCACTTATAACAATTACAAGGCTGTGTGTGTGTGTGTGTGTGTGGGTGTGGGTGTGGGTGTGTGTATGTGTGGATGTCTGTGTGTGTGTGTGTGTGTGTGAGATCTGATGATACCGATGACTAAAGCCCGGGGGGGGGGGTAAGTGTGGGCAGAGCCTCTTGTCCCTGGAGTTAAAACTGAAGTTAAAATCTGGGCTGGATTACGGTAACCTTGGTAATACCTGAGGTTTTACACAGCCATCAAACAGACCTATGGTACATTGCGCTTAGGGAATCACAGTCATGGATCCCAAAGACACCGCCTTTAACACAGAGGAATCACAGTCATGGATCCCAAAGACACTGCCTTTAACACAGAGGGAAAAAAGGGATTGTCAGTAAAGCACGGCATGAAAAGTAACATATGTTTTGGAACTTCACCTCTTAAAAAAAAAGTTTAAACATGGGCTCCTGAGCCACTGAGCCATTTGTCATAGGAATGTCAAAAACACATTATACTATATGGCATACCTTGTCATGAATTGTAATTATGGTGTTTAGTGTTCAGTAATGCAGAATGCTGGTATTGGTAATTGTCATGACTTTCAAAATGTTTGATAATATGATGTCTTGTGATAACTTGTTATGATAGTTATGAAAAATGACATGACATGATGACTATTATGTCACTGGACATTGAATGACATGATGACTACAGATAAGGCCTCTGCAATTCCATGTTTGCGACAATGTTGTCACTTTTATGATGGTGTGTTTGAGGCCAGTGTAACATGGTAAATGGTATTACTAAACAGCTCTTTGGAAAAAATAACAAGTAAAATAAGGTACATTTCTGAAGTATTCTATAGCATAGAGTTTTAGGTTTTGCGGTTACTCCAAGAGAACACCTATGTGAAATCTTATCATATAAAATATCACTGGAAAGTGGGGAAAATCAATTTAGGTTGTGTACAGCATAACAGCCCAACTTGTATCAACACTGGCGCTATCAATTATTTCAACGGAAAAAAAGGGCTTGCTTTCTGTTTTCATTTTTATTGATTCCATCCAGAGGCGATGCCAGCAACTCTGTAGTACTTCATCTGAATTATTTTCACACTACAGATTAGCTCATAAAACCTTGACTCCTGCCACGTCAGGTGAGAATACATACATCAGAAGGTAAATCCTAGTGCACCTGTCAAATAACGTCTGCTGATTATCTTTAATACACATTTTTGTGGTATAATGCGGACATGATAATAACTGGCTGCAGTATGGTTTTCTACGAGTCAGAAACTCTCCTGTGAGGAGACGTGTAGAGTCTGCTGGCTACTCTTGCACGCCTCGGACTTATTTATTATTCATGCGGCAAAAGAAAAAAAAAAGAAAGGAGACGAAAAAGAAAGAGGAGAAGAAAAAAATTGAAAATCACAAACGAAGAGAACAGAAGGGTCAGGCCCCAGAGTAACTGAGCCCATTAAGTCCCAGGATGTCACTGCAGCATCCAACAATATGCTTTTTCCACTCTTCAGCCTTCTGCTACTGCCCATATACCCAGAGGACTCGCCCTGGACTTAGAGGCACGCTCAGTACACCATCCTGTTCGCTATTCACAGCTGCCAAATGCCACCTCCATACCAACCTCAGATCTCCCCCAAATCAGCTTTTACTGGGAGAAATGTCAGGGTACATATTTCTATATATTTCACCTTCAATACTGCTTATTCTTTTAACAGAATGACAAAACTGAATCTTAAAAAAACAAAAAAACTCTAATACCAAAACACTTCAGCACCTGAATGAACACAGTGGTGTGTGTGTGTGTGTGTGCGTGCGTGCGTGCGTGCGTGCGTGCGTGTGTGTGTGTGTGTGTGTATGTGTGTGTGTGTGCAAGCGTGCGTGCGTGCGTGCGTGCATGCGTGCGTGTGTGTGTGCTAAATGAAAGACTAACAGCGACAGTGCTAATATTCCCTTTGTGAATTCTTTATAGGAGAGCATATGCCCATTCAGCGCGCTGTGTTCTTTTCCTGAGTAAGCACAGATGGGGAATTTTATACCTGGGTGCCCTGTCCTTTAGCCCGCCAGAGGTCACACAGTGGGATAACAATGGGGACTGTGGAGGGGGAGTAAAAAACTCTGATATCTCTCGCTTACATGCACAAAATTAAATTCCAGTAATGAGAGAGAGAGATTATAACAGGGTCTCAGAAGTTTTTACAGACAATTCTTTAAGATTTGTATCATTATTAGAAAAGCACAACACCAAATATTAGTACAAGCTGCTAATCATGTAAAGTAATTGTTATATATATATATATTTAGTCACTCCTTAACTCATAATGGTTTATGTAAGGCATTATGTAAGACATTTTATAATCCCTTAAATATAGTGTGTGATCAAATGAGTATAATATAATTGCTAAGGCACGTTGAGTCAATAACAGTAATAATGTCTACACAAGGTCATTAGGAACACTTTTCCACAGCTACATTATGACCTTAATGGGTGGTAGAACTTTTACACCTATTACCTCAACTGGCAAGCAAACCTGCCCATTTGTGTGTTCCTGCCAAACGGGTAAATTTGACTGAATGAATGGTAACATTGCAGAACAGACTACCTCGCTCTGAACATGAACACCTGACTGAAGGCTCTTTTTGTCTATTTAACAGAATGGATATATAGGCCACATCATGCCAGACTACCTGCCAAGCAAACCTTACATAAACCTGTTTTAAATCATTGCACAACCAACCGTGCTTAGACGGACTGGTTACTCAAAATGCCACGAAACTTTCAGCCCAAAGGTGGACACGGGTTCTTATGGGTCCGTTCAAAGAACCCAGCATGCAATTCTGAATGTGTGTTTTGGATCCCTGTCTTTTGCCCTCTGATCCGCTCCTAAATTAAGTACGTTTAGGTCGACGTTAAATCTGGTGGCAAGGCTCATACATCATGTCGGGAAAAATGTCTATGAGTCACCGTGGTTATCTGCAGCACGCATACCACAGTAGAACAAAACAAACCATATGTGTGTTTTAAGGGTTACACCCTATCCGTTTCCATGACAGCACTTTTGCCAGCTGCACCGAGCACACCAGACATTTTATTTATTTCTGTCCTTCCCTCCCGGAATGTTAAAAGACTGAGAGAAATTATATTTCATACCCGGAACATTCCCTCTTAGCGAATATTACTTCCATAAAGCTTACTTACAGAATTGCGAAAAGTATTTGATGGCTCAGATATTTATTCAGACACCAGGTGAAAGGCAGGGTGAGACCAGAAAGCTGAGGCGGAAAAAAAAACAACACTCACACACACACACACACACACACACCCCACACACATTTTTATGACATTTTATAAAAACTTTTGGGAACCTGGTCAAAGGTTTTGACTACCATAGTGCATCATCTCAAAAATATCTGTCCCTTATAAAACCCATAGAAATGGACTACATGTCTAACTAAAATGGAAAAAAGAGAGAAATAAATCTTGAATACAGCCCTCTTCACAAAATGGCAGGGCTGGCTGCCAAAGACATGAAAGAGAAACAGAAATACATATAAAACGTGTCACATTCAGCCTTTTAGGAGATGTTCCTATTGTATGTCAAACCCCTCGGTGTCATTTATGAGCTAAACGTGTTAATCTAGCATAGATTTAATACCACACCCGAGAGCTGTAAAAGGCCGCTTGGAAAAGTGATCCAATCAAGAGTGCTTTGGCCCCGGCTGTTTATTACTAGACAGGCTTCTGCTGGTTGGACTTGCCAAAGCGTAATTAACGGCATGCAGAGTATTGAAAAGTAAATCTTGTTTGACTGCGGTCGCGATCAGCCGGTATCGAGGTTACAGCGCGCTATTTTATTTAACCGGAGTGGGACCACTGGGAGGGGTTCTCCGAGTTGAAAGATTGAAGGTGCCAAAAAGGAGATAATTCAGTTCAAGGAGAGAGCGGACTCGTGAAACAATGGTATAAATCCTGCAAAGGGTGAATATCCAGACCGTGAAATCACACGATGACTGCATTTGATGTGTGCGAACGGAGAAAGTGACATACTACAGCCATGGCGAGCTATTTCTGAGGTGCAAGTTTCTCAAAACTACGCTAATTTCACACATACGTCAGGGGGTACATATGTTTGCAGAGATGGTCTTAGAAAGCTCTTGTGGTAAGGCCTTAAGTTAAAATATGAAAGAAAACAAACATTCTAGGCAAACACTGGAAACAGGACGAGGAATCCACCACTAGCAAGCACATACCTGGTTTCTTTGCATATTCAAATGTACGCATGCTTAACATACTCAAGACGAAGAGGGGAATGTCTAACTGTCTAACTAATGTCCATACAAATTCTTTCAAAATTTCACACGCTTCTATGTCCCTGTATGACAGCATGTCTAAACAGATCACCAACCCTGATTTCATGCCCTATCCATTCCTTTAACCTTGATGTCTACGTTCACCACACTGGCTCAACAGAGAGTAAGGACCCGTATAAGTAAGACTGACAAACAAGCGTTTGCTTTGGACCAAACACACAACTGGAAAAAGCTGAGGAAAGCCTAACTTCCACGTGTTTTCATGGTGCCCCTTTTACCCATGGGTGAGCAGGGAGTTCAAGAAAGGGATATGGGTTGATCTGCAAACGCAGAGAGAGAACGAGAGACCACCTGACACACCACCAGGGATTAATGAATGGATTTGCCAGCACAGGACATGCACAGAATGGTAAGAGGTGGGAGAGCTGCTGAGGTGCTGCAGATATGATAATGAGGAAAGGGGGAGGAGAAAGTTAGCATTAGAATGCAGTGCAAACCTCACTCTCTCTCTCTCTCTCTCTCTCTTTCTATTTCTCTCGCTCTCTCTCTCTCTGCAAGGGACAGTATGTGAGGCAAAGTTCAAGTCTCATCAATTACTTTACCACTTTACTTACTCAAAATAACATATGCTACCACAGTTTTGAATGTGTTAATAACTATGATAGCAAGAATGTGACAATTTTTACACATTCATAATTATAATGTTGAAAAGTAGATTTTGTGACAACAAAGTGCACAGCAACGGCACAGAAAACAACATTTTTCAGACACCAACACCACTACTTTCAGGTTTTGGCCCACAGAGAGAGCTATGACTGACTCCACAACCTCATTAAGATTTGTTTGGCATCCAAGAAAGGCTTCACTTCAAATACATTTAATAACACTGTTGGTTAAAAGTTACGACACCAATGACACTAATGGTTACACTTTACAAAATAAACACACAACTCACACAACTATGTTTAATACGTTTTTCCAAAGTTCCAGCAAAAGTAATTATTTCTTGATCAGAGGCAACTGGCTGAAAGTATGCAAGGCATACAACGCATTTCAGCGTTTGTGAATCTAGCCCTGGCAGAGGAAAACACTTGTCTTCTTTTCGCCCCTCACAGGCACTCGGTAATTGTGGGCTTGGGAGGAAAGCGAAAAATAGAGGAGGTATCTAAACGTACGACCCCATTAAGCTGTAACTTAAGCCATCTGATGAAATGAGGAGTTTTTAAAGAGACCAGGCTCTGTTACGAGGGTTGGTCACAGTTGGCCGCTTCGAGAGCCAGTGTCTTGGAAATGGAGAGGGTTGGGGGGTGGTGGTGGCAGTGGAATGCTTTCTATAAGCGATGTTTTTCTGCCAACCACATCCTTATTTTTCATAGTGCTTAGTGCAGAAACGCACAGCCTCTGACCGTAAACTGTCACCACACTGTTATGCGGTCGGTGACCATCAACAGTGTTTATAAAAAAAAAGAGTGGATACGGAAGAAAGTCAGAACAGTGAACGGTGATTTTTGCTTTAACAGATATGTTGGCATCTTATTGTGTTCTACTGAAAAAGTTGACATCACGACACTGTCACCATAAAACTGTCACCAGAAAATAAGGGAGTTTTCTCTCTCCCTCTGCGTGTGTGTGTGTGTGTGAGAGAGAGAGACAGAAAGAGAGAGAGTGTGTGTGTGTGTGTGTGTGTGTGTGTGTGTGTTTATGTCCACTGATTTCTGCAGCACACAGTAAAATAGCATTGGCAAGCAGTGTAGGAAGCATAAGTGATGGTTCTGCATTGCAGGGAAAATATTTTCTTTGTGGGGGTTTACATTTAAAGGAAGATATTTCCTCTGGGTTGATTCTATGTTAAACTGTAATTAGGAGCCTTAAGGATAACTGCTACCATTTTATGACTGAAAAGCCATTACTATATTTTATCATTGGTTTATGGCCAACAGAGGTTCAAACAATGGAACAAAACCATTTCATTTTATGATTTTGAGGGAATAAGTAAAAATCCAAGACCAAATAGCCTTGAAATCTGGCACATTGAAAGTCATAAAACATTTTCATTATTTTGGAGGGAAATTCCACTTTGGCATCTATGGCCAAAAATGCAATTCTGGCCGACAATCTGGGAATGTGAGTCTAGGTTTTCGAATATTAGCAGGCTCCAGTTATCTTAAAGCATAAAATGCTGCCATGCCATTATAGCAGCCCGCATAGTTATCTGAAATTGTCAGAAACCTAAAACATCTCAATCAGCATCCTGGGAATATTCCATTCCTGGCAACGCGTCATGAGCAGACAACAGTTTGGCGAGCACGATTACAGTGGAGTTCGCACACACAGATCCTCACAAATGGACCAGTTTTACACTCCCGCCTCATTAAAAAAACCTACTGCAGAGATACTCTGTCCTGACTTGAATGCAATTTCCTCCAGGCTAAATGAGAAAAAACCAGGAGCACACCTACCCCACTGCTGGGGGATATCTATGCAGATAATGCAGCATAATATAAAAAATGACCTCTTGTCTATAACCTTTCTGAAGATCTAAAGCACCATCACAGTCTCTGAATTATGAATATTCAAGCAAATATGATTTTGAAAATATTATAGAATATGCTGAACTGTAAAACTCTCAGAACATTCAGAACATCTCTCTGATTTTTCTTGCTCTCCTTCTACAACACATTTGTGAAGGGAGAGGTTCTGAGTTACAGACAGCCGAGAACAACACGTGCAAACAAAGCTTTTCTAAAGGAAGTTAACTTTTTCTAGACTAAATACCACAACCCTTCCTGCACCTTTTTCAAGATAGCTGTCAGAACATGCATGAGACATGATGTCAAAGCCATGCTGAGTACCTGCAATAAAAGAAGCCCACCCCATCCCCTGGCAACATTCAATCTACGATGTAAAAATCTCCAAAGGCTTGATACTGTGTGGACTGAAGAGTCTACTTGGGCACCGTGATGGTGAGGCAGGAGTGACAGAAAGCCCTGGCGGCTGAATGCCATCTGAATGACACCCACTGTGAATTCACACAGCGCTGCCCACACCAAGACAACAAACACAATACCCAGGCAAAATCGTACAGAAACTCCCACACAGGCCATTAGCTGTGCTTATTGGAGTCTTGCAAGGCCAATTTTAAGGGCACATTTAATCTGTCAGAGTCCTAGCATTACGCCCAAGAGCAACTGTGGGAAGGGATTATGCGATGCTCATTAAAATTTGATACAGCTTGATTCAGGACGCTGAACCCAAAGTAGATTGAGCCTGTGGCATTACCTAGGAATGAAATTCATATCACACACACACACACAAACACACATCATTTTAAAAGGGAGTTTACTCTTCACCGTGCAGGACTGATGCAAACTTAATGAAATCTTCACATAAATATTTAAACAAAGAATGACCAACGTATGCATACTGTATGTAAAATAGCAGTTGTAATTGGTAAGATCCTAAAAATGCTTGCAGTGTTTTTTTATTTGATGTATATATCATTATGAATACTTATATTTCATTGACTTGTGGTAACAAGTACACGCTAGATATACTTGAGGTGTAGTGTGTATGTCAGCCTTGGCTCACAGTTGCTCTCATTCTGCTTTGGGTCTTCACTAGAGAAGTTGGCAGGTGACTTGAGTGTCTCCTGCAGGACCCGAGTCCATTAGCCGGGCATGCTGGGGGCTCGACAGGCTCTGGGTGGGAATGGAATCCAACGCCAAGAGTGGATCTCTCTCTCGAGGGCCCATCCACTGACAAGCTAAATCAGACTCAACTTATACGCCTGGGCCCTCCACTTCACGAGACCCCGGTGAGTTGTGCAATAAGTCAACATGAGAAATGTAGTGCACAAAAAGTTTTGGGTAAAGCCAAAAAAATGAATAATGTCGGTCTGAGAATATTGTATTAGTGAAGGGGATAATTTGTTAACATATACGACTTGGCCGTGTTTCACATGAAAGTTCAAGCCGATGAAACCTCATGTTTTGGCTTAGGAAACCCTGTAGCTCGCACAAGAGCGATTCTTAAGACAGTTTCATTGGACTGGTCCCACATGCATAAAAATGTATCCAAACAGAGACAATCACTGTGAAAAAGTATTGCTTCATTTTTTTTCTCATGAAAAAAAAAGCTGACAGAGAGATCAGTTCCCTTTACTTTAATCATTGGACTGTGATGTCCGGGCGCATTCCATTTTTCATCTCCCTCCCCTTGTTCATAATCTGATTGTGTCCAAGGAGCACTAATGAGGGAATGACCTTTCTGACCCCAACTAACACCTTCATAGACAATCTAAAAGCAGCAGACATTATAATTCAAATCTCACAGAGCACTGGAGGTGGAAAACACAGAGGAGAGACAGAAAGAGAGGGAGGGAGAGAGATAGAGAGAACGAAAAAAGAGAGACAGAGATAGAGGGGGAAGTGAGAGAGAGATAGAACAAGAGAGAAAGTCAGACAGAGTGGGCAGAGAGAGAGAGAGAGAGAGAGAGAGAAAGTGAGACAGCGAGAGGGGAAAGAGAGACAAGGAGAGAGAGAACGAAGAAAGAAAGTGAGATACAGAGAAAGTAACAGTGGGGGCTTGAATTCACAAGACAAATGACTGAGGTAAAGGAAGAGGAGGATTGTAAGGCTTACGCTGTGTTGCATTGTCCTCCAGACAATCCTCTGGGAAGCGGCAGCAAAACAGAGAAAAGAGGGATTTCATTGAAAAGGTAGAGGAGAGAGAGAGAGAGAGAGAGAGATAGAACGAGAGAAAGGCAGTTTGCCTTGGGGTGAACATGATCTCCATGCACAAGAGAGAACAGCAGCAGCCACTATTACATTTCATTTCATAAAACGGCATGGCAGGTATGTTCAATCTCTTCCCACCTCCCCCCGCACACACCACTGATATAGAAAAGGGAGCTATTTTGAGATTATTTTCCATTCCACCCCTAACATTTGATTTGGTGTCATTCATTACTCTTCCCAACAATTGCGGCAGCTTCATTCCCCCCCATCTACAAAACCTCATCTTTATACTCAATTAGAATTTGGTTTCAAGCAAAGGTATTATCGACGCACAGATGGGCATAGTCAATTATCTTTGGGGGGAAACACTAAATATGAATGAAATATGAGCATAGTTTCTTTTTTTTATTTTATACTCAGAGGAAGGATTGTCACTTTGCCTCTGTGACAACCTCTCTCATCATGCAATTAATAATTCAGCGTGGTTTCATTTTGATGAATAATTTCAGGGTAGATGAATACTTTCTTCCAGAGTCTATTTCAGGAAATGAAGGAGTATCTATCTGGGGAAAAATACTGCACAGGCAACCGGAAGAGCGCTCGTTCTCGGTGGCTCTGTGGTTGACGACCCACCCGACCCCCCACGCCCACCCCACCGCCTCCCTATTGGCTACGGCCTTGTATGTACTCTCTGTCTCTGAAGTTGGAAGGTGCAAACGCTAACTAGTTCTGAATGTGTCTAGTGGAGGAATGAGCACTGTCTAGTGTGTGTACGACGGCTTACGCGAGACACAGAGGCCCAAGACACAGGCGACACTAACGGACGGATGGCGTTACTCAGGTAACAGCTGAAACTGGGCCGAATCTGGGCCGAATCCACACCAGCTGGGGGCCCTGGTCCATTATATGATTCACTTGTGGCCTTGGCCCGGATCTGGCCCAGACTGCACAGCAAGCTGCCATGTGGGACTGACATTAAGTCTTAGCTTTTAACTCGCCAGGCCTAGGACCGTGTGGGAAAAATAACAACAAAAAACCCCAGTAAAATCCAGGGCCTTTTATTTAATTAGTAACGAAACGAAATGTGCAATCTATTTTAAAATCTGAGTGTTGTGCTAGTAGAGCGAGCCAAATAAAGGTAAAGCATATAGAATTCTTTTTTTTTTAAGGGAAACTAATGGGGAAAATTACAGGCTTTCTTGTTTACAAATTATAGCCCTGTAATTAGTCAGCTGTTGGCTGTTGGCATGCTCTAGTTACATCTTAATTGAATAGCACCAAAACACTGTAATCCTTACAAACAAGCCCACTGCCACATGGACACGTGTATGTGTACACATTCTGTTTAACAGTGGAGAATAACTTTAATAAAGAGGTGGAATATAAAGGGGGTTGCTCACTTGGTTGCAGAAATAATTTTCCACTAGAGTGTTACGGCCCACCATTTGGTTTTTGCGCTCACAACTATTTAGAAAACATACCCCCTGTGACCACAAGAGCCACTCCCTCCCTACCACCCATTACACACACACAGAGATATGCACCCAAACACTGACAAACACACACACACACACACACACCACCCTTCTAAGACTAACACAACACGCCCCCCAGCCCCCCACACCCACCCAAACACAAACCATCACCCTTCTAAGACAAACACAACACCTATCCACGTACACACACACAACACACACACGCCCTTACCAAGCGGTCAAGGCTGGTGCCAGCGGCGGTGGTGGGCCGCTCCTCTGGGCTGTAGGGTCTGAAGCGGGCGTTGAAAGTGTCTGTGATGCCGCGGGCCGACCGCCCCATTCCAGCAGGCTTGGGATGCCCACATCCCTGGAAAACCTGCAATTAAGGGGGGTTTCAGTGTGAGAAAACAAGGGCAGTTGTTTGGTTCCGGGGTTAAAAATGTCTACGATGCCTTGTGGATTGAATTACATGTGTTCTGTCTGGTATATAAACGTTGTTATATTTGATCTTGATGGAGACGTGATGGAGACGTGGCATTTTGAAGAAGCAAACAAAAAAGAAAACCAAATCAGTCAGATGTAATTTTGGTTATATTTTTCGAAAAATGGATCATGCAAGAACATTCAGTCAATCAGTGAATGAGCACAGATGACAAACAAAAAAGTCGACTCAATGAAGAGCAGAATCATCATCCTAACTATTCTCCTCGTAGCTCCTCAAAGTGAGCAACTGCGATTGTTGTGAGCTAATAGAAAAACTAAGCACACTAAGAAAACAGCAGGCATCCCCCAATAAGCAATGCAACAATACCAATTCAATTTCAAGGGGTACTGAACATCTCAGTTCTCGGAGACGGTGACATCTGAATACAGCCTGAGCTGAGAAGGCTGTTATGCAGTGTGTCTTTAAAAGTGTATTTCTCTGTTTGACCTTGTGAAGACCCTACTTTGGAGACCGAGTCAGGCTTAATCTCACTCCTCCTGTCAGTACAGTTTGCATATTGTTTTGCTTCCCTCGCCTCTCTTTAAGGCTGGACTTCCTGGCTGGTGTTGATGGAGCACTTTAATGCCATTCATGACTCTCCTGACAAGAGCTTGTCTTTCTCAGCAGTGATTTCCCCTAGTGCAGTACAGTCTGCTAGCATGGTGATTCCCTACTGTCTTAAACATATTCATTCTCTCTCTCTCTCTGTTTTCCCCTCTCTCTCTCTCTCTCTCTCTCTCTCTCTCTCTCTCTCTCTCTCTCTCTCTCTCTCTCTCTCTCTCTCTCTCTCTCTCTCTCTCTCTCTCTCTCTCTCTCTCTCTCACTCACTCACTCACTCACTCACTCACTCACTCACTCACTCACTCACTCACTCACTCCTCTCTTTCTTTACCTCTCTATACCCTCTTTTCTTGCTCAGTCTCTCTCTCCCTCTCCTCAGAGCTGTAACGTAGCCGTGATATGACAGCCATGCTACAGAACTACATGGCTACAACACAAAGTCCACTCTCTGTCAAAATGTATTATAGAAAACTATACTGGTGCTGTAGGTCTGAACTGGAGCTGTCTGTTCTTTTCTCATGAAAGACGTCGACTAGGGGAAAAAAATCTGTGATTTGGAGCACCTTGTGGTGCATTTGTAGTGCGGTGCATTTTCAGTTTCAGGACAAACCTCGACAACTAAAGGCCTCCTTTCAATACATACTCTCTCCCTATCGAGGGCCCAGTTCCTGGAAAGCCATGACACTGTCAGATCACGTAAGATGTTCCCATACATTATTTGACATATTTCCTCTTTCTCGCCCATTATGGCTATGTGAAACATGCATGAGAGGGCTTTCAAAGAAGTTGAATCCACTCGACTTTCGCCATGAATATAAAAATCAACATGATGTTTTTGCTGCTTGCATTCCATGGGACTCTCATGAAGGGGGTATGGGAATCACTGGCACAAGACACAGCATACACACAGAAATGCTTTTAACCCTTGACTAAGGTCTTCTTCTGAGTCTGCTTATCAGATTTGTGGGTCAAGGTTTTATTCAATTCAACTTTATTTATTTATACAACACCAATAACAATTTAAATTGTCTCAAGGCACTTTACAAAGCCTAAACCCCTCGAGCAAGCACTAAGGCGACGGTGGCAAGGAAAAACTCCCTTTTAACAGGAAGAAACATTAAGTAGAACCCAGCTGATAAGGGGGGACCCATCTGCTTGGGGACAGCCGGGTAGAAAGATAGAAAAAAAGAAGGGGGCAGGATGAAAGGGAGAAGAAAAGAGAATCAGAAGCAAGCAGATTAATTCACACTACACAATATAAATCTTCTGGCTAACTCAGAAACCCTACTTTGTCAGGTGCTTCCTGCTATCTTAAACAACCTCTTTCGTTTTCGGATTAGAAGCGGATGAAGGAAAAATGGCAAAAAAAAGATCTTGTGCACCTGCATCAGTAATCAGAGGGGGTTTACCTTTGCTGAAACCTGCATGGTGTTATCCTGCATCAGTAATGAGAGGGGGTTTACCTTTGCTGAAACCTGCATGGTGTTATCCTGCATGGTCATGATGGCCTCGGAGATCTTGACATCTATGGGCTCCATGACGGCCTCTATGTTGAATGGTCCTTCCAGTCTCTCTGCCACCAACAGCATGGCATCTGTCATAGAAAGAGACAGAGGACACATTTATGTCGCATTTCATGAGCTTAGACCAACCAGCTAACATCTAAATGACAAACTATGCGTTAGTAAGATCACTGAGGATTATGAGATAGGCAGTCGGGAGTGAAGAACTTGTGACTGTTGCAGTGGAGTTTTCAGGAGGCAGACCCAACAGGTGAACTTGCTAAATGAAACAGAATGGATTCAAGGTGGTATAGGGGTTAGAGGACAATGACTGACATGGTACACAACTTGAGTTTAAGTGCAACGGGTCATTGATAATAGATGGAATTATTTATAAGACTCATTCATTTCAGATGAACTAGAGTATTGTGAAAAATATTTCACACATTTTCCCGTTCCTCTGAGAATTTGGTCCATGACCTTTGTTTTATTTATTTGTAAACCTGACAGCAGCCATGGAGACCCCGAAGGACACATTGTAGTCCACATGGCCGAAGATATACAGCGCGGTAAGTAGGCTACTGCATTTGCAACCACTCCTTGCCTATTCCTGCACGGTGAATGACCTCGGGTAACATTGTTCACAAATGCTTTTCTCACCTCAATAGCATATACAAGACCCCTCAGCAGAAGGTCTTTTGGCCTACAAAGCCGTCTCCACTTCACCCTCAGAGGCGAGTTCAAACCTATGCAGCCCGTACACTTATTAGTCTCAGTGTACAAGGCCACGCATTTATCCAACGGCAGTTTTCACAGTAGTTGCGAAGCTCTGAACACTTTAGGGGTCTCTCTACGCACCATATGCGATTGAATAGACAGGACACATGATGGCCCTGGCATTGCATTATTAAAGTTGCAAGGGTACGTAAGGTTGCATTCCCAGCAGTCACATGTGCTTGTTTTACAGCTTCCCAAGAGACCAAAGATAGAAATGACCTCTGTTACGACCCTGGCGGGTCTAGGCCCCGCCCCATGAGATTTGCATGCCTGTTCTCTATCTGTCGTTACAACAGGAAATTGGATCCAGGTGTATGGGTGATTGGCTGGGCTACAAAAGCCCTGCTCAGATGGAAGTCGGGAGAGCGTTTGGATACCCGGCAGTTGGTTTTGGATTGGTCGTAGAATAGTGATTGGATTGTGGATACTCGTTGGATTTTGGATTGTCGTCGTCGTCGTCGTCGTCGTCGTCGTCGTCGTCGTCGTCGTCGTCGTCGTCGTTTGTTTTATATTACCATTTAACTGACTTACCATTACATCTTTTGTTTCCCTCCACAACACTGACATTCACCCCACGTTTTCCTATAATTAATAGATAAACTATATACTTGTAACCCTTAATAAATAACGTATTATTATTATATACTCAATTCTGCGTGGCCTCCCCTTTATGTTTCGTGCCCGTGAGCAGGGTTCGTTACACCTCTCACGTGCAGCTAGGATGTTGTACCTGTACACTTCTTTTAATGCTTCAGCAGCTATAAGGGACATTTTGGAAAGTCATTCTTTTAATTCAGTTGGATTTTTTAGCATTTAGATGGAACACAATGTCTTTCTCTTCTAATGTTGCTTTTATCACATTATCCCAAAGCTAACAACAATGAATGTTCTTGCCAATTGCGATAATCATACAATTAGCACTCTGCTTAGAGAAAACATTTTGCAATCATAGAAGACAAAAAAACTTGGAGTGCTGTACTGTACCGTCTCCCAAGGGGCTGTGAATCATACTGTAATTTCTGACTGTTTAACACATCATGCAGTACTTCTGTACACAAATTAGTCATCGCCAAGTTGAGTGGGGATGGAAATCATGGAGGAATTGATTCGCAGCAGTGTGAGTCGTTGGCCCAAAAATAGCTGTAATGCCTCAAAGAGAGCAAACAGGCCGTTCTTGAGGTCCACCCGAAGAGTGCAGTTTGTCTGATATCTCTCTTGCATCATGGTGACGCCTGCTGTTAAAATGCACTGTCTGCAAATGTCTAGCCTTTTCGTCACATAATCCCACAGAGAGATGGTCTCAGATTTACTGTAAAAAATAAATAAATCTAGCCAGGAGACTAACACTCTGTCTGTCTGACAAAGGGGTGATAACAGAGGAGAATACTGTGGGGCTCAGATAGAAGCCACTTTGAAATAGCCTTGTGAATTTGTAAATGTCATGCCCAACCAATTCCATGTCTAGAACTGATTGTATGCAGACAGGTCTTGATGCCTGAGTGGGAATTTGCGAATAAATACGGTATGTTAGACGTGAGGTTTATATAAAATTAGCTCAATATGACCTGTGTGTGTGTGTGTGTTTACATATATGATTCACATTACATATTTAGGTGATGTGGAGTACATGTTCTGCAGTGCAGGTAAAGCAAGCGTTTCCATAGTAACACACTAACACACATGGAGGCCTGATTCAGATGAACTTCATGAGCTCTCGGCCCAGTCCTTCTTACTGTTGTTATACAACTATTTATAATTCAGAGGTAGTGCTTCATTTCACAGCATGGTGCCGGGGGAAAAGGGCTTGCATCTTATGCCTTATTATTTATGCTGCGATTTCTGCCAATTTGGATAAGGGTGATTTCTCCCCCCTACAGAACTGAACTAAAATGTTGGTTTTCACGCTGGTCCACTGAGTTTAACTCCTCCACAATGTTTGTTGCTGCCACTTCATGGACAGTTATGGTGTCAAACGGTCATTCGAGAGTGAGAATCTGCACCGACCTTTTACTCATCACCATGGAGAAGGGCAATACAACTAGCTGCAATACATTTTTGTTTTTTAAACACAGGACATCACATTGTTTTCTGGTGTTTACACAATGTCAGAAATGTGAAATAATTGGAATCAGGCAACCGGAAAATGTGAAGAACATAAGACAAAAACCTACTCCATGAAAGTTTTAATGTTTAGTATTATAAAGTTATATTATAGTTTGTGATAGTAAAATCTGTTTCAGATCTGAGTTAACAACAGAAGGAAAACTGTAAGATTCTTTCATTCAAAGTTACCTTCAGTTGAGTAAGGGAATTATCTCAGCATCCACATTCATACTCCTCTCACAGCAAGACCATTTCATCTTGTTTTAAAGTTTGGGCTTCAGTGTGAGTTGAGTGCGCCTTTCTTTCAAACTTTCTTCTTGTTCTTCAGGGAACTGAAGAAACGAACTAAGTTAACCTTCGAGTAAAACAGAAAAGACCTCTTCTCCCAAATGTACTAAATAGCCTTGTATCGCTCCCTTTGGCCCAAATCGATAGGAGGTATAGTTGATTCCGCAACGCCATAGTTTCATCATGAAAACGAAGTGTTATTAATTTGCGCCCATATGGAGCCTATTACTCCAGATAGGATGGCGGTATTGATCGGACGAGCACGGTAAAAGAGGAGGGGTAAAAAAGTATTTGATCTTTTCATTAGCTCCTGTCTCGTCTCACAGCTGGGAGATTACAGAGCCTGCAGGTGCCCGTGGAGAAGAGAACACAGCCTCCGTGTTTTATTACGCTGCCGCATAGGGTGAAAGAGAAGGACTCGAGTGTCAATTAGTGGGCAAGAGAGTAGGTAGAGCAAAGCTTCGGGTGAATGAACACTCGCAGGGCAGAGGCACATAAATGGAATGGAACACGCTTGCAGATAACGCAATTAAAAATCGGAGAGCTGTCTTGAGATGTTGAGCCACAGCAGACATCAATCAGTTGGAAACAAACTCAATGAGGAGAACCTTGGCAGAAGTAAAAGAAAAAAGGGGAAACTATCGTTCCGCTTTATACAAGGCTATATAGGAAAGAACATAAACCAGGAAACAACACATTGACTATCTTGAGTAAAATACGTGACGCCTTTACCTCGTACCTTGGCCCCAGTCTCTGGAAGGCAATTTTTGTTTTAAGTGCTGTATTGTGTAAAACAGGGGTAGTCCTGTTACATTTAAAAGCTGTCGAGTGAAACATTTTCCAGACAACTTTAAGTCCCTATGAATGTCTGCGTTTAACTCTGAAATAAATTAACAGTTTTTTTGTCAGTGACAGCGTAACCTTAGCGTCCATTTTATCCAGCATAGTCCTTCAACCCAGTTGAAGTACTCAGGTAAATCCCTTTTCTTAAACAGCCCTCAGCTATAAACATTCACATATTAGTTAAGTGGGTGAGGTTGAATCACTTTGCAAAACTGTTCCCTGTCTCAGTTTGCAAAACTGAAATAGAACCACATCACTCATCTTACATGCCAACTGTCTCTGAGACATAATAGGATTTGGCACATGATTGTAATACGATTTGACATCCGTCACTTTGTTCACGAATAACCTTTAGTTTATAGCTATAACTGCAAAACCTAGATGCTTCTTGTGTTATTATTGTCTTCCAACCAAAATACGCATGCGAAGATTCTTACACTCTTTAGTATACACCTTGTTATGTGCTTGATAACTTCTTATAAAAAAAAATGTTTTATTCAGAAGTGAAAACTGTAAATGACAATATTTTGTAGGAAAGAAGTGACTATGGTGCTTGTGTAATATATATATATAACTTCCCTGTGAATCATGCGTGTAAATGGAGCTGCAGGCGTGCCCTAGTCCACTCTCCCTGCCAACCTCTGTTTGGTCCCCCCTGCCTTTGAAGAGCACTTCTGTTTGTTTACACTGGGGCTTCAAATTGCCCGTGATGCTTGGTTAGATTTCCATCAGGAGCCGGCTGGAGGTCAGAGCGCAGGGGGCTTACCTGGGGCTTCTGAAGTCCTCAGCTGTGCTGCGAGACTCCGAGCTCTCTCTCTCTCTCTCTCTCTATCTATCTCTGTCTTTCTCACTCTAACTCTCCCTCACTCACTCACTCTTTCTCTCTCTCTCTCTCTCTCTCTCTCTCTCTCTCTCTCTCTCTCAGAAGACAGACCACCAAGGCAGAGCTCTCTCAGGTGATATGGAGGCTCACACACACACACACAAACACGGAGAGAGAGAGAGAGAGAGAGGGAGATTTTGGTTTCTCCTGCCGAGCTGTCGGGGCTAAAACCCTCAGTTGAGTGGGAAATGTCTCGGGCTGGGAGGAATGAATATTTTATTAGAGCGGTACATGAGACAACTGAAGGAGGGGGGGTTGGGGTAGGGGTGGGGTAGGAGTGGGGTGGATGGGCGGTTGGTTGGGTGGGCAGCAGTAGATTTAGAGGTTATTTCCTGTAGCTTAAACACATTTTGTCAGTGAAATTTGTATGCGGAGAAAGCCATGGTATGAAACAGAAGGTCGTGGATTAATTATGTTGTTTTAATGGGCTCCCTCCCCACTCATTTATCATGTGTGTCAAAGAATAAAGCACTGACTATTAAATGTCTCAATAAGGTTTTGAAAATAGCCTTCAAATGGTAAAGTGCTTGCGCCTGTGTCTACTGGAGATCTTTAATTATCGAAAGCTTGAATCATTAGTGCCTGTTAAACAAGCTCGTTTTTCTCCGTATAAAATCATATAAAATCATATTTCTCGTGACAGCTGCAAAAAAAAAGCCACAATGGATTTGTCAATAGCTGTCATCCGGTAGATGCTTGCAGTTACATGTAGTTACACGGCAACACATAATCACGGAGCTTTAACACATCCGCTGCCAGGTTACACTCAGGTCAACCTGGGACAGTGTGCGCACAGCATGGCTTCCTCCTATGAAGAAACCATAGCCCGAAAGCTGCATGCCTTGCCACTCTCTGGATTGATGGCTTTCATTTGCTCCTCGCCGAAACCTCACAAGTGTGCTGATCACCAATTGCGTATTTGCTTTTACCAACGAGGTGGAATTGTTTTTTTTATACATATATATCAACAACGGTACGAGGCTCCGAAGAGAGTACGCCCAGATCGAATTCCTCTGGGCTGATTCTGGTTTATGAGGTTTGAACAAGCTATTTTCGAATCTCCTGACTCATTTGCCACCGTGAGGCAATAAACCTGTGGCACATGAGTCAGGGTGGCGAAGAGGGAGGGGGGGAAACACTGGAAGTCAACACAGTACCAGGCCTTGAGATAAACAACTTGTTTTGAATAGGAACTGGGACTGTGGTTTCTTTTGGAAGATGTAAAAAAAAAGTTGGCATTAACTAAGGTTTGTTTCAGATTCAATTATTATTAAACTCACATTGTTGACAAACACGCTTGCAGTTAAAAAAACAGCTCACTCATGCTTCTCTTATTAACAGGGTTTCTGAGAAGACTGACGGAGTGAGAAAGAGAGAGAGTGAGAGAGAGAGAGAGAGAGAGAGAGAGAGAGAAAAAAGTGTCTCCCTGTTAAATGTACAGGTAATAGAAGACTGAAGGTTGGGTTGTAAAACTAGCGCTCCGACTAAAGCACACACGAGGTGTCAAAGACCCTCTTTATAGGCAGTCTGCAGCATAACACTGGGATCCTGTTCTGCCTTACCTGTTATAGTTGGATCTCGCCAGACTCCAGGCTACAGGAGAGCTATTAGTCCCTGCTGAAATCTGACATGACAGTAATGTAAACAGTCAGTGGGAGGAATGCTCCGGGCGGTAAGAGACAGTCTAAAAAATCTGACCTTAACTAACGACGCTCTGGAAAAGCCAACCCAGTATTCATTTAAGAATCCGTGAAAAAAAAGGTGTTGCAGGGATAGGGATGAATTAGCATAAAACCAGCTGGGAAACATTCTTTATAAAAGCAAAAAAAAAAAAGAGATCTCTTTAAATCTTTGACGGAGTGGAAAGGAGACGAGGCTCTGCGGGAGATGAGGCGCTTTCTGTGGCAGCTGTGACAGTGACTTTTAGGGATAGGGAGCTCAAACAGAAGAGGAAGCCGCATAGAAATGACTTTAAATGAATAAGCGGGCCTGCTGCTTGATGCAGCTGAACACAATGGACACTTTTATCCACATTGTGAGAGCTACTGCTTTTAAGCGCTGTTTTTTTCCACGTGAATCATCCTGTTCTAGAAGAGCTATGGTTCTTATATTTCCCTTTTTTATGTAGATATAATATAGATGTGGTATGTAGTTATTTATGAGAAGACTTTTTAATGCTATGTGGTGGTTAGGTGCTGTCATCTACTTTTGTTCTGAGTTAAAACGCTGACTTCAAAAACACATCTCTCCTAAGAGAAAACTGTGAAAAGAATGAATAATCTCCACCTAAGAGATGCCTCGTGTTAGAGAGTCTGACTTTCTATCGGCTATGTAACATGCTAGCATGCTTCCTTATTTAAGGAACGTTATCTTTAGGTAGCCATTGGTGTGAGGTGTGAGGAAATTCAGCCTTAATGATGTATTCACCACCCAGTCCTGTTGGGCTGTAGAGACCTAATGCCATTAACTGAATACCTGGGAATGACTGTTGGAAGGGTAGGGAATACGAGTCACGTCCGTTGTCACACATGAGTAGTTTGAAAAGTGCCTTTCTGTGTGGACATAGTGAAGTCTTTCAGTTTTTCACCCAAAAGGGAATAAACATGTACAGTGTTGTAGAGTTGTAGAGGACATGATTTCTGGATATTAGCTGTAGTCTGTAGTCTCCCAGGGTTACAAGAGGAATGAGCGTGGGCAAGCTTGTTTGTTGTCAGTCTCTGCATTTTAAAAGGCTTGTGGGGGAGGTGTGATCCCTAAAGGAATAATTACTTGCTTAAAACTGAGAGCTGTTTTTATTAGACAAGGACCATTTAGGTCTTGCCTCAAAATATTGGAAAAATATAGAATACAAAAAAAAAACATAAAAAAGGAAGATAGTAAATGACAAAAAGGCAATATCTCTGGTTATGGTGGTATTGGTACGTGTTTTAAGTCGTTAATTAAACTCATGTTCCTACTCTGATTTAGCAGAAAAAACACCAACAAAATACGAACAAGCAGGTCTGGAGTGTTTCATGTGAGATGAATGCAAAGACTGCAATGGAAGGAAGGTGATTTGACCCTCATATTCAAGGTTTTTTTTGTATCAAACTACAAGGGAAAATCGCGCCCACTGGAACCATGAACCCAAAACAGAGACCAAACTCCAAGGCATACTTTCATAGGCTCACAATGAAGGGGATACAAATCTTAATAAAACTACTGAGCATTCTTATCACACCTGTTATCCGTTACCACAACTGTAAGTTGGGTTCATTCTCTAGTCACACCAAATTAAGTTTCCACTGAAACAGGCACCCAATGTTAGGTCATTTGACTTCATGACTTCATGCTTTTCAAAGGGCCGTGATAAAACTGGATAACTGAAACTTGTCAGCTCTTGGCAGGCCACAATGATGAGATGTATTAAAAATGTTGCGCTTCAATCCACAAAATGATGAATGAGAGAAAAAAAACAAACAAACAAAACGTCTCGGTTACTTACGTAACCTCGGTTCCTTAAGCAGGAACCAGATATAACACAATGGTACATGACGTAATGTCATGGCTACAAATCGAAGCATTTATCTATTCAGGCCTGAAAGGCCGCGAGATCTGTCAGCGCGCGCTCCTGGCCCCGCCTGCCAGGAGTACTATAATACCATAACGCGCGCCCAGATCTGCCTTGGAAAGAAACTGAGAAAGACAATCAAGAAAAGAAAAGTAACCGAGACGTTCCTTATCGCAGTTCACTGCGATATAACACAATGGGACCCTATACATTCCCGCGTGATAATACAGTGGCAGCCAATTACACACACCAGCTCTACTGAAGCCTTTGCCCTCATAGAGGTTCATACGGCCGCTGGCGGTGAACATATTAACAGGGCAACCTTTGTCATAGGCGGCAAGGATCGCGATCCTGCGCCTGTAGGAAACCACCCTGGAGTGTTTCATGTGCAACAAACATGTAGACACCGATGAACACACTTATCATATACATCGTTCTCAGGTCAGGGGATTCAGAGATCGCTCGCCTGCAGAACACCAAGAATTTAACAGGGCCACCTTTATCATAGGCGACAGGGATCCGTGATCCTGCGCCCGTAAGAAAACCCTGGGATGTTTCATGTGCAACATAACATGTAGACACTAATGAACACACTTATCATATCTATCGTTCTCAGGCCAAGGGATTCAGAGATCGCTTGCCCGCAGAACGCTATGAAGAAAACTAGGTTCAGCCACATCTAACATATAGAATCTAATGAAAGTGTGGCGAGAACTCCAGCTTGCAGCTTTGCAAATATCTTCCACTGAGACGCCCTTTAGTAAGGCCCAGGAAGACGAGACCCCCCGCGTAGAGTGCGCATGCAACTTCTCCGGGGGATCTAAAGACAAGCTCTTATAAGACAACACGATAGCCTCTACTATCCAACGGGAGAGGCTCGGTTTTGATAGAGGTCTGCCTTTTGCGCGTGCACCGAAGCACACGAATAGCTGATCTGACTGTCTGAAAGCTCTAGTGCGCTCTGCGTAACAGCGGAGAGCGCGCACTGGACAGAGTTTATTCAAACGTTCCTCCTCTGCTGACGCAAAAGGAGGAGGCGAGAAAACTGCTAATTCAATCACCTGATTGCGGAATGGGGTTACCACCACTTTAGGTGTGTAAGCAGCATTAGGTCGCATAACCACTCTGTCACCAGCGATCGAGAACTGAAGGCACGATGGACTGACTGACAGGGCTTGCATGTCACCAACGCGTTTTGCTGACGTTAACGCCAGCAGCAGCGCGGTCTTTAAAGAGACAAACTTTATGTCCACTGTCTCCAGGGGCTCGAACGGAGGCCCTGTGAGAGCACGTAACACCACTAGCAGATCCCAAGAGGGTATGAGGTGTCTCTCTGGCACCCTGAGCCGTCTCACCCCCGCCATAAAGCGTGACGCTAGCGGGTGACTGCCAGGAGAACTGCCATTAATGCCTGCGTGGCAGGCTGAAATGGCAGCCATGTACACTTTGAGAGTAGAAGCCGCCTTCCCCTCATCAAACAACTGCTGTAGGAATTCGAGAATAACGCCCAGCGCGCAGTTAACGGGGTCGTGCTGACGCGCAGCACACCACTGCTCAAAACTGCGCCACTTCAGCGTATACAGAGCCCGTGTTGATACAGCTCGGGCACTCTGTATTGTAGCCACCACCGCGTCCGACAAGCCTGACGCTATGAGCCTGCACCTTTCAGGTGCCAGGCTTTGAGACGCCACCACTCCGGATGGGGGTGCCACACCGTCCTGTGCGCCTGCGTTAGGAGGTCTCTCCGTAGAGGCAGCTCCCAAGGCTGCTGCACTGACATATTGACCAGATCTGCCACCCACGGCTGGTTGGGCCAGTGGGGGGCTATCAATATCAATTCCCTGCCCTCGCCCGCAATCCTGCACAGCACCTGCTGGAGGAGCGGGATCGGGGGAAAAGCATATAGGGGTAGGGCTGGCCACTGGTGGCCCAGCGCGTCTATGCCTAGTGGGGGATCGTCGCCCCCTAGCGAGAACCAGAGCGGGCAGCAGGTGTTCTGCCTGTTCGCGAACAGGTCCACCTGCGCCTTGAAAAAACGCACCCAGATCTGATCTATCACTTGTGGGTGAAGGCACCAGTCTGCTGCTCGAGGATCGCCCCTCGATAACAGGTCTGCACCGTAGTTGAGGTGGCCTGGTATATGAACTGCCCTGAGGGACAGGACGTGCCTCGCTGCCCACAGGAGCAGGCGAGTCGCCCAATGGTGTAATGACGGGGAGCGCACTCCGCCCTGGCGATTTATATACGCCAAGGTCGCAGTGTTGTCCGTCCTCACTAGTACATGCTGACCACTCAGCCTGGGCAGAAAGTGTTGTAGAGCTAGGACTACTGTTCGCAGCTCTAACACATTTATGTGAGACGCGGCTTCTGTCACAGACCAGAGACCGTTCACGCCTCTCCCTTCGCAGACCGCTCCCCAGCCTTTGGTGGAAGCGTCTGTGGTCACCACCACGCGACGCGACACTATGCCCATAGTGCCTGACGCGGCGAGAAACCAGGGGGTTCTCCAGATCGCCAGGGCTTTCCTGCATCTGGAGGACACCACTACTCTGCGATGCCTGTCTGTGACTGCGTTGAGCTTCATAGACAGGTACCATATTTGGAATGGCCGCATACGCAACATCCCTAACGGGAGCGCTATAGCGGCCGACGCCATCATTCCTAACAGGCGTTGGCAGCGCAGCGACGAGACTGACTGTCCCCGTCGGAACTGGCGCACGCATGCTTTGATGGCACTTATCCGTTCTTGAGACAGCCTGACCTCCATGGAGGTGGAGTCTAAGATCATACCCAGAAAATGCGTAACTTGCCTGGGGCAGAGAACGCTTTTCTCTCTGTTTACAACAAAACCCAGTCGATACAGGTGTGCCACCACTAGATGGCCATCCTGCACTGCTGCAGCTTTTGAATGGGAAGCAATTAACCAGTCGTCCAAATAGTTGTACACGCGTAAGCCGCGTAGACGTAATGGGGCGATAGCTGCCTCTACGCACTTTGTGAATACCCTCGGCGCTAGGGACAGGCCGAATGGGAGTGCGTTGAATTGGTACGCTATTCCTCCGAACGCAAACCTCAGATATTTCCGATGTCTGTGGTGGATCGGAATGTGGAAATAAGCGTCTTTTAAGTCTATCGTGATAAACCAATCGTTTGGCCTTATAAACTGCACAAGCCTGCGTGGGGTCAACATTCTGAACCGTAGCGGCATGAGTGCTTTGTTTAACACACGTAGATCTAATATAGGCCGATAATTCCCGTCTCTTTTGGGTACGAGGAAGTAACGGCTGTAGAAGCCTGCATTCCTTTCTTTGAAAGGAACTCTGCTTATGGCCTTTTTTCTGAGCAGGGAGACAATCTCTTCCCGTAGGAAGTGAGACTGTTCTCGCTGTATCACAGACTGTATTACTCTGCTGAAAGGCGGAGGGGAACGGGCGAATTGCAGAACGTAACCCTTTGAGACCGTCTTTAGCACCCATGGTGACACTGCGCATGCGCGCCAACTTTCTGCACAACCAGGGAGGTTGTGCTCTGAGTTGAATTTGTCGGGGACTAACCCGCTCATGGTCAATGAGTCTAAGCCTAGATCTACACCCACTCCGCCTAGGGAGGGGGACGAGATCTGGGGCTGCCCCCTCATGTTTTCGAAAAAAAATTGGGGGTGCGATTGCACTGTGTGCATCGCGGGGGGAGTTGCACAAGCATGCCTGGGCACTGCGCCATCTGGGACAGGAGTTAGGACATATGATTGTGGTGCTTGTGAAAACCTGCTTACCGTGCTGGACATGATTTCCACATGTGAGCGACGGGCTGATTTCTTTGGAGGCGGTGTGGGCTCCACCGCTCCCCCCTGTGTGACGAGTGGCTGACTGTCACGGTCAGGGAGCCTGAGGTCTCCCTCTGCCTCGCCCGCGGCGAGCGGAGTGCTGCCGCGGAGCCTGGGCTGCGCCCTGGGCAGGGCGCGCAGCTGGTTGTTGTGCTGCAGGCTGCGCTGGAGGGCGGAAGGGATGTCTCTGCCAGCCTCGCCCGGTGGATACCTTTGCTGGAGGCGCTGGCGAGCGGAACCCGCTTCTCTTCCGGCCCGGTGCGGGTGTGGTGTGTCCTGAGGAGGACGTCTCACCCGCGCCACTAGAGCGAGGCATCCAAGCCTGGAATACCTCTCTGCTCTTCTGCTGTTCTTCGAACTTGGCAGCCATTGTGACCACTGCTTCCCCGAAGGCGCCCTGGACAGAGACCGGGGCGTCGAGGAGTGGTGCTTTTTCTCTGTCTGACAGCTTAGCCAGTGATAGCCACAGAGACCTCTGGGTAGCCACCGCGGCACCCATCACCCTCCCCAGTGCCTGTGCCGTGCACCGAGTTAGTCTGAGCGACAGATCCGTCGCGCGACGGAGTTCTGCCACAGACGGGTGATCTTCCCCCAGCGACAAGGCAAGCTCAGTCAGGAGCTTTGCCTGGTAGCGCTGTAGCAATGCAGCCGTATTGGTCGTGCAGGCAGCCTGCCCTGCAGCCAAGTAGGACTTCTCTGCCAGCTGAGCCTGGTGTCTGCCCACCCGCGTGGGCAGGAGAGGCTTCTGGCCGAGACGCATCGTGGGGGATGCGGGCGAGAGGTAGCCCGCTACTGCATCCTCCACCTGAGGAAAGGAGAGGTAGCCCCTCTCCTTAGCCATGTGGAGCTGCATGTAGGGCGCGAACCCCGGCACCGGGGCTCGGCCCGAGTAGGGTATCGCCCATGTCGCCTGCAGTTCCTCGTGCACCTCCTCAAAGAAGGGGATGCTGGAGGGAACTGACGTGGCGGGGCCAGCATAGAACTCCCCGTCCAGCAGCGAGGACCGCACACTGGGAGGGGGAGGGAGAGGGAGCCTGAGGCAGCTGGCTGCTCTCAGCGCAACCTCGTGGAGCTGCTGGCCCAGGAGCCGAGACGAGGTAGGAGGTGTCTCCACCCGCAACCTGACGTCATGGCTCGTCTGCATTGCTTCCGCGATTGAGCTGTGCCCATCGGAGAAGTCTAGCAGACTATCATCATCCAGGCTGATGTCCAGCTCGAGCGCATCGTGGGGGATTGCCTGGACACCGCTTGGTTGAAGCTCCTCAGCCTCGCTGCCCGCAGCCCCAGGGCTGACAGGCGGCGGAGACGGGGAGAGACCCGGGAGCGGAGCTGCCGCCGCAGGCGACTGCTCACGCTCACCAAGTCCAAGGCTGAAGACGCACTCATTCCTACGGGGGCGTCAGCCCCGGATGGAACTAGTGCAGTCTCCTCGGCGTCCTTGCGCTTCCAGAACGCAAGGCGCCTGGTAGCCTTAGCTAGCGGGAGGCTAGCACAGATGGGACAGACAGGGGCTTCGCCTGAGAAGGCGCCCTCCGCGTGGTCCCTGCCTAGGCAGGTCACGCACCGACGGTGGCGGTCGCCCTTGGGACGGACGTGACCGCAGTCGGGGTAGTGTCTGGCCATCTTTTATCAATCTGAAAGTAGAGAAGAATGTTAAAACACAAGCACACTATCTGCAACGAACACGTTGTTAGCAAGCTAGCAGGCTAGTCAGAGACTTAGCCAGCCAGGCAGCAAGGATAGCAGCAACTACTTTCAAAATGAAATTAAGCCAATGAATTAAGCCAATGAATTTCGTGGCGCCCTGAGCTAGTGAGGGTTAAGGAACCCGATAACTCACCAACCCGTAGAGAGCGAAAGCACACAAAACTCTTTTGACTGTGGTAAGCGTTTGAGATATACTCAGAGATGTTCACTCCGTCTTGCGAAGTTTCAAAAGAGGCAGATCTGGGCGCGCGTTATGGTATTATAGTACTCCTGGCAGGCGGGGCCAGGAGTGCGCGCTGACAGATCTCGCGGCCTTTCAGGCGTGAAAAGATAAATGCTTCGATTTGTAGCCATGACATTACGTCATGTACCATTGTGTTATATCGCAGTGAACTGCGATAAGGAACATATGCATAGCGGTTAAGAGGTTTCATCAGTCAACCTCAGTTTTGCGGTGTTATAGGGTGAGGTTGAAGAATTCCTAAGTGATAATAAAAGATACTTGCAGTTTGACCTTTATTAGCATTGCTCAAAAATGTAAGAAATGGAACACTTGTCGAGATAGACATGAGAACATTTTTAATTGCCCCTTTAGTAAAAGGATTTAAGCAGTTAAACTCCATTTACACTTAATTTTCCACACACTAAAATGGCTCTATTAGAGGCTCCGCCGCCAAGTAGATATATCCTGAAAATTAATTTCCTACTGTAGAATATGCTCCCTTGTCTTAATTGAAGCCAGTTCTGAGCTGTGAAGTGGGCTCTCGGACCATAATAGCTCGAGAGCTTTCCATAGTTGCCAACTTTAGTTCACTAATAGTGCTCTCCATACAGCCACCCCAGGTCTCAGTTCCTCATTAGCAGGAAATCAACTTGGGAGTGGATTCCCTGAACAATGAAGCAACTCTGCAATGAAGTAATATAGTCCAATGGGTCATTAAGCTAACCAGCTACACTGGTCACTGTTCACCCTAGCTATCAGTAACACGACTGTAGTTAAAACCACAGAAGTGACTAGTCTGAGGCACCTTTCACACCTGCTATGCGATTCTGACCAAACGTACAAGGTAGGTGGGAAAGCACCCTAAAGTGATGGAATGCGATATAAGGGCAGCGGAAATATCTTATTCTAGTTTAGGACTAACCATAGTGTCTTGAGCTAACTCAGTTACATGAGTGACCCAAGTCTGTTTAGCAAACAGACAAATGGAAAGATGTGTCAAACATTCATATTAACAACAACACACAACCAATGCTGGACTCCACTGAACTATGAGAACAATGAAAAAAAAACGTGCCATACAAGAAATCAGTGCCATACAAGTGCTAAAAAACTAAAGGTTTGTCAGACTTTAATCAGCAGCTAGTAGATGCTCACCTCTAGCCATTATCCTGGATTCCAGAAAGACCTGATCTCGTAGGGTATTGTATTTCACCTAATGTTTTTTAATTCCATCCTGAACTTCTAGCAATAAAAAAGGCCAAGGAGTCCACAGCCAAAGAAAATATTTGAGATGAGGCTGCTTATAATAAAACTGTTGGCCTGCCATTACAGAATTGTAGTGTTATGTTTAGTCTGTAAACATTTGAATTTTTGACAGCAGAAACTATGTATTGCACCTTTAAAGCCAGCTGTGTTGTAGTATTTTACATTAATGTCTTGATGCTGTCAAAATACAGACACTCCACAGATGCAGCATTTCCAGAACAAACAATCTATAACTCACACTTATAAGACATTATCTTAATTGTCTGCTAAATAAATATGGGAGATCACACTTCCAAAGGTGCTATGGTGAAAAATGTGTCATGTTGTCAACACTCGTTATGCAGTGACACCATGATCAAAAACAACATCCTAATAACAGTGAAAAACAGTTTTGATGAATGCCACCCCTATATCACAAATTGCACCAATTCACAACCAATCATCTCTGTCACATCTGTTGTCACCTTTGTCACCGAAAATTAGTTATTTTTTTCGTAACACGTAACAAAAAGGCAATTACATCTGGATATATAAATACACTGTCTCTAAAATAGCCATCTGCACTCAAGTATACAGTAGACAGGAGAAGGGAGGGGGGCAGTGAGAGAGAGAGAGAGAGAGAGAGAGAGAGAGAGAGAGAGAGAGAGAGACTCACTGGTGAAGCAGTCTCACAAGAGTCTTTTGGGAGAATTTCTCTACTTTCAACAGAACAAAGTGGGAAACCATTGCTACCAGTGAGTGGCCCTGATCAAAGAGGCTTGATGGTCCTCTGTGAATCGCAGGTTTTTCAAAGCTATAGCTTGAGTGCGCTGTTCCCGCTTTCATCTGCTGTGACCTCCGACTCATGTGGTATTTTTATCCTTTTCTACCTCGTCCCTGTCTGGTCCCCAACAATGCCGTGTGTGTAGCGAGCGCATACTCAACAGGTTTGATGCTCTGAGGTGTCTCACAGGATACGCACAGGGCCGTTTTGGCAGTTAGATCACTCAGGGCTTCATGTTTATTCCATTAACCTCTCTGTCATCTAATGCATGGGTGCTACCGCTGGAGCTCTACCTTTCTTCTTCATCTCAAAGCCCAGCTGCATTTGCAAACTAAAAGGCTGACAAGCCTTCTGCATTTAGCTTCCAAGTGCATATAGGGCAATGCAACCTATAGTGCCCCACAGACATGAACGGTGTCAAGGGATTCAACAGAAAGCATGCAGGTAACGGATATCAGTTCAGTGACTGTGGGGTCTTAAGATGTTCTTTCTGATGAAGTCAGCTGAGGTGCCTTAGGAGGCTATTTAAATAGACTAGGATTCTGACAACACATAACTTCAAGGCAAGGGTGATTCTAAATAGGTTTTAAAATATGTATGATTTTTTTGCACCTTGAGGACACATATATAGTCACCAAAAAGAGAGAAATCGTGAGAGAGAGATTTGGTAAATGTAATTCTATAAGCATTAGGGTTCAGGGCATGCCTACTTCCTTCAAACATTCTGTCCAAAAATGGCCCCACAAGACAAACAAGCGACACCCACTGCCAACATGTGATGGAGAGGAGGGGTGTTCACTCGAGGCTGTAAACAGATTCTCTGCCATAAATCCTATATTCTTTCCACAGCTCCTAATTTGTGCTGTTCCTTGGTCATGCATACTTATCTCCAAACCGAAAAAAATAACAAAATGACCATGAAGAATTAAGGAGTTATTCCCGAGGTATCCAAGCCTTACAAACCCAATCCATCAAAACTACACCCGAGACAACTCGAGGCAAGCAGAGGTGTTTTGTTTATGAAACATATGAAAACTGGCTCCGGGCCTGTGAGTCATAAGTCTCGCGCAGACTCTCAGCATCCTTGTATTCAGTAGCGCACACAATACTTGAAAGTAAGAATCATCCCTCCCACGTAACCCTCGATAAGCAGACTAAACAGCCCCATCTGTGTGCCTGTGTGCGGCTGGAGGGAATAAAGACGCGTGGAGAATGAGGTGGTAAATGGGAACATCATTTCTGAAGGAAGCAAAAAAAAGGAAACTCATCCTCCCTGCCCTGCATTCGTGACAGACGGGAGCACACTATCGAGTTTGCACCTGTCAGGGCTGTTCCTGGCACCATCAGTGACTCGATCATCTCAAAGACGCACCTTTGACAAACACACAAGCGAGGAACGCCTTCGTGAAAAAAGAACAGACACTTTGTGAGCGAGTGTGAGAGACATGGGAGATGAGACAGGAGACAATCAACTCACGACTCTCCCTGCCTGCAAACGCTGTCTGACAAGGGAAGAGCTTGTACTCTGAAGGTCAGAGTTCATATTGGTGAACATTTTCACATTAGTGGAAAATTATGCAAACAAGAGGGTGTAATATCTGATAAGGAAAAAATCAATTTTTTGTACATTCCAATGCTGTAACATACTGTAATATCTAATGGGAAGGGACTAACAAAAACTGCTATTATAAGACGTATGGTTTAAAACTAAGATTGTAATTAAACTAATGGAGCTTAAGCAAAATGAACACTACAGGTAGAGTCAATATTTGAACCACTACTACATTTCATTTCATTACTTAATTAGTCTAAAGGTTCTACAGATCTTCAGATGCTGCAAAGTTATATTATTTGCCATGTAAGGGATCATGTATATTCTTCTTTGTCCTGAAAGGATATATTTTCTGACACTGACCAGCGGACTATACATTTTCCCGCTTATTATACATCAACTTGTCAAAACAATAAAAGACATTCCTCCAAAATATCTCTTTTAAGTGATTTTGTTGTCATTTCATGGCTTCCGCAGAAAAAAATAGATCTTCATGCAAACAGAACTTTAAAGTTTTAGGTGTTGCATAGCAACGTAGTACTTGCTGAGCTCAAGTTACAATGAATTTCCGTTATGATGAGCGAGCGGAGTACTTGCGGAAAGATATGAAAGATGTGAATCAGAAGCAACAAACCCGTTGCCTATGGCAGAGGTCATTAACTTTTTGCAGCTGACATTATGGAAGAATATCGGACCTCCGAACATTGGGGTAGCCCATTCAAATCAATGGAACATGCTGCAGCAGTCTGAAGAGCCGTATAATAAGGTAATTTAATAATTATAAAATAGACTATGTTGCTGAGGATAGGGTGTTGCTGAAAGTCCCTTGCTTAGGGCAGGGAATATTATTGACTTCAGATTTCATGAATCACAAGGTTGTGGTGAGATCCCTTTACATGGAGAGATGAGCTGTGCAATTAAAAAGAAATGAGCAAATAAAATCAATGAGATCACTTACACTGTGGTGACAAAGGACTCAACAAAGGACAACATGGTCCTACATCTTGATTAGCTTTTATAATGAGCAGAATGGAATGACTTAAAGCAATACTTTACATTCAATACAAAATGTTGTAATATTTATTCATAATTCCACACGTATATGTATGGAATATTATGGTATTAATGAAATGACATGGATGAATGTTGACATTTTGAACTTAAAGTAAAATATATGTCCAATTAATTTTACAGACAGAATACATCTAAGAAATCAAACTGGTCCTGTCAAATAGACCCATACTGAGGATATTGGGTATGCATCCAGGGCTGTGAAACCTGCCAGTGTTGTGATTGAAGCTGGACAGAAATGCTGATAGAAATATCTTTAGTGACAGCAGCAGGTGAATGATAAGCCAGAGGGGTGATAAGAGGGCCAGAAACACCATGTGTGTGTGTGTGTGGGGGGGGGGGTCTGTATTAAAATGTACCTCCCATGCTATCTAGACAGATTGAGTCTAAAAACCATCAATCTAGTTGATGGTATCATTCAATATCAGCAGAATTTAAGAAAAATGTCATTGGTTATAGGCGAAAATAAGATATGTAAGCATATGTAAGATCAGACAATTTTAAAAACAGAGTGAAAAATGTCCCGAAGAACAGCATAATAACTGAAAATGATGAAACCCATCTTATACAGTATTCATACCATAAACCGCAGAATACCCCGAAACAGCTGCTGCTAATAGATTCCATTTTATCATATATTTAGTTAACATGCTAAGTGACATCAGAACAGCTCATTTGTATGTGCCCAGTCTAAATGTAAAAGATTAATTTGGATAAGACATTGCCAGGTCCATTAGCCAGTGGCAGCATTAGTCATGAGGGATTTGCAAAATGGCCCGGCTCGTCTAAAAGCACAGGATCATCTCTCCAATCAGACGTCCTCGTCAGATATTTGCAGTGTCCTGCAACTTCCCCCATCTCGTTTCAAGGGCATTCGGCCCACGTAGTTCTCTCATGCGTCGCTAACAAGGCTGCCTCGGTCAGCTGGGACACGCTAGCACGCTAGCACCCGCTCTCAAAGATTCACTCACTACACTGGGGATTTGTGAACACACTTTAAAAAGAAGCAGATGAGTGTGGGTGGGTGGGGGGTGTGTGGAACAGCTTACACATACATTATCTAATTGATGCAAAAATGTGCCAGCACTTTAAACGCCATGTGAAATCAGCAACCATGCAGGAGAGGTTCCTTGGTCTGGGGTTGTAGTGACGCCAAGCCACAGCACAAATACACCGCTGTGAATGTTAATGCTGTGGCAACTTCCACCACTTTCAGGACATGTTATTTCTCTATCTCCACTGTAGGGGTGATTTATTTATGAAAAGGTAATGACAATGAATGAAGTTTAAAAAAAAGTCAACAGAGCCAAGACTATAAAAAGAAAAAAAGAGCACTGCTTAGCTTTCAAACACCAACGCTGACTATGTCAAATCAGTAATATTTCCATCCGTGTCTTTGTAGTGGTTTTGCCTAAGAACATCGGCTAAATGAACAAACACACTGTATCACCAATCTCAGCTATAACAATATTCCTATATCCAGAGTGCTGGACATCACATTTATTCAGAATCCTTTGGAGGCACTGCAGTCTGTAACTGCACTCTTGTGATGCTTTCTACTGCGTCCGGCCTTAGTCCAAAGGGACTTAGCGTCGGAATTTTCTGGAATCTGAGCAGGGCCAGAGTCAGGATTTTCTGTCTCCTCTCGCCGTGTGTCATTCCTCTTCTGTAATTCTGTACAGCCATGCACACAAACCCTCATGCAACCCAAACGCATGGCCGCTAAAGTTCCACTGAATATGATCTTATCCTTCCAGACATTTCTGGCCTGAGGGCCTCGCCGTTGGCTCTATCTGAGTCTGTGAGAAGTTTGGCACGCTGTGTGACTGTATGAGGAGGAGTGTGGATGTTACTTTGGATAACTAAGCAAGTCGGACTAAAACCAAGCATGAATGAAAAACATATTTTCTCTTGCTCAGCTCCGTCGAGTTCTCCACAAGTACTCATTGTACTCCACAAGTACTCAACATCGAAGAGACATGTGTGCTGTATACAACTACCTCTTCATCATTCTCTTCCTCTTTCTTCACCCGTCTCTCACAAACATAATTTTTTGAAGTATGCATTATACAATAGTGGAATGAAAAATGGGAGGACACTGCTTCAGTTTTTTACTGTGCTTTAGTCATGTTTTGGTTCTGAAGTTGAGTTGGGCCCCGGGGAGCCGTAGATGTAGGAGTCCGTTATCTGGAAGTTTTTACTCGTCTCTAAACCCTTATAAATCCACGGAGAGGAAAGATGGTGTCATGAATCCTTCATGTACAGAACAGTCACAAAGGGAGACTTGCAGCCTTTGGCAAAATGCTTACATGCATTTTCCCCTTTTGCTTGTTATTAATACTTGGAAATAAACAAAAATGTCTCACCGTATGAAGCGAAACAATTGCAAAATGAACATGTAGTTCAGTGGTTAAGTAGTAATCCTGCATTCTTCCCTAATCAATTAATTAAATCTAAGTAATTTATAGTAATTTAAGTCATATGGACTAACCACTGAAGAGTATGCCATATAGTTCAATTTGATTTCGATTTGCTTTTGTGTATTGTGATTTTCTGACTACTTGTTGTAGATACGTTTTTTTATTTTTTTATTTCAGACCCTATCCTTTCAGTTTCAGCTGATGATAATAACCTTGTCTAGTCGGAATAAACAGACTGCAGTATTTTGAAGCAATGCAGGTGACAAGGCCATTTCATCACAGAATACAGGCAAATGCCACCGTTGCCACATAGAGTGAAGGTGAGTCTCTAGTGAAACAATCAAACCCAGTCTCGTAAGTGATGATATTTAGACACAAAGAGCGCCTGAACTCGCTTGTTCAAACATTGCTTAAAATGGAGGGAAACTAATGGATTCTCCTCAAGAGCTAATTGACCTGTGACACCGGAGAGCCAGGTCAATATCTTTTTGTTGCTGCACCATATGCTGATTGAAAGCTGGCTGGCTGATGTGAAGCTCGGCAAATGAGTCTAAAATGTCAACATGTCAAAAGATACAACTGTGTGTGTCAGCTCAGTATTCTCCGCACATAATATGTGTGGTAGGACACAAGGCAGAAATGAGTCTGACAAAATTATATGTTGCTGAAAATAAATGAAACATATTCTGAACAGTTTAACACAGAATAGAGAGTTAAATGACTAAGGATGGAAACTTCAACACCAACAACAGTTTTAAATATGGGTGTTTGTTTATTTGTGTTTGTTGTTGTTGTTGTTGTTGTTGTTGTTGCATGCTTCCCATGCTAAGTTAAAACCAACCATTTTTTAGGAAAGTATAGTCTACCTGGGTACAAAGACTCCAGTCCGTACACGCATGGGACTTGTGCGTTCTCAAAACATCTCAAAGCCTGTCTGCTTAGACTTGGATGACATCATGTCTCTTGACAAATGCTTTGAAAGTACAACTCCCAGCTTCTCATGTTGATAACTTTTGAACTTTTGAAATCTGAAATCTCTGTCAAACTTGAGGCGGCCTCAACTGCTCACTATACCATCACTGAAAAAAAAAAACTCCTCACGCATATCAAAACAGAGCTTCACAGGTTGAGTTTGACAAATATGTTCAACGGTAAAAAATGTACTTTAAAGGCAGAGACTCTGGTCTCCTTGCTTACATTTTTTGCTGCAGTAGCACACACACCATGCTCCTAAAGCATGATTGATTTCATGAAAATACTTCCCAACCAGATAAAACATCCAGTTACTGCATCAAAACTCCATATCCCATGAGCCTCCAGCTAAGGGAGCTACAGGCCAGTCATACTGGAAATGAAAGGCTCACTGTTTTGACAGTAATCAGAAGCAACTTTTGCTTCACTGTCTATTTCAATCATTTATTTCCTCGGTCTCAAAGAAAAAAAAAAAAAGACCTTACCGATGAATAAGTTCCACTCAGGGTCCAAGTCTGCCTGATTTGCCAAGCAGCCCTTTATGACATTCTGGCAGTAGTTTGCACAGGGCTTCAGGTCAGGCATTCCTCCGCAGTACGGACAGTAGAGCATCCGCGTGAGCGCCTTGGAACAGCCTGGCAACAGATTCACCTGTAGGCAAGAAAAGGCATGTTTTAGGAGACAGACTGGACCACAGAAACTCTTTTAGTTTTAGTATGTGTTATCACTACACAGTTTGGCAGATGGGCAACTCAAGAGCTCAGTATGTTAAAGCAACTACTTCAGTTATAACGAGCAATGCAACGATAATTGGCAACCAGATGAAATGAGGTGTGCAGGAGAATTGCTCAAAAAGAAGTACGCAGAAGAATTGCTCAGAAATACCGGCCTCCTTAAAAGGATTTTAAATTTGGATGGACATGAGAGAGGAAAAAAAATGCAATTTTAAGTTGCATGTCATTAAAAGAGAAGTCATCCTGAGGTTCAATGCTTGAGATCCATTCTAAGGAAGAGAGCAGACACCTATACAGACATCACGCCCCACCAAGCAATCTACCATTGTTATACCGGACGAGGTCGCCTGACGTCGTTCTAACACTGATATCACCTCCTTTGGCCTGACGTTTGAAACCAACAGTATCCTCACATGTGGTCAGACCTCGATCGAAGAGGAATACCCCCCTTCTCTCCCCCACCCCCCCCCTAGTGAAACATCTGGTAATTGGACGTCAGCTTGTGTCTTTATGCTTGACTTCAGCACTGTCCACTCAACTGCACCCCCCCAACCCCCCCCCCCCCCACACACACACACACACACACACGTAAGCGCCTGGCTGAGCTTAACTGAGCTGAGCCGCATCACGCCGCGCTGGGTGAGGCTTGTCGTGACTGAGAGTATACAACAAGAAATCGAAAACATCAGGCCAAGCCGTGCCAAAAGAAGAGTGACTCATGCATGTCAAGAAGGGCCTGCCCCAACGAGGAATTAAATCAAAGCTGACAGGCCGTCTCGCTTCCTGTTAGCAGACCAGAAGGCAAACCCAGCAAAGCCTGGTGTCTACATACCCACCCTGTACATACATGAGAATGTCTAGGGCATCTTACGATGGTGAATTCAGTTGGCACAATTGCCGCTTGGTGTTTTTTTGTTTCTTTCATTTTTCCCCGAGACACAGGAGGCATCATAGCCTTCCCCATCTTTTATCACAGAAAAATGTGTCTGCATCTTTGGTGCTCGCGAACTCCAGCATCAGCCTCTCTACAAGAGCTGTTTATAACAGTTAGGATCAAACAAAGTTGTTCTGACACATGCAATTTAGCAGGCGCATCAGACACAACCTCACAGGGGGCTTTGAAGATGATGTAGTGGAGATGTCATCTCGGCATGCCATACCCCAAAAAACGTGTGTACTGGCAATTTGTTCCCAACAGGCAACAAGTGTGAGCAACACGGCAGATCTAAAACCTACCGCCCCCCCCACCACCACCACCACCACCACACACACACACACACACACACACAGAGACACACAGACACACAGACACACACACATGCCCCATCCTTCTGAATTGGAAAGTGTGTGTTCGGAATAAATAAGCCTTTTTATATTGTGCGTCATGAGCTCTGATTGCCTGGATCATTCACAACATCACAACATTTAAGTTAAGCATTTAGGCTTAGGAGACCTGCAGAAATGCACAACCCTGAGAAATGTTGTCTGTTTCTATATACTATTTTCTTGAGTGTATGGAAGATGGAATCATTTTGTCCTCTCTGTGGAGATACGGAAGACACATTTCTTTTTCTCTGGGCATTGTGTCTTCTCTCTCCCATTAATAGCTGTACTTCAAAGAACTACAAGCATGGCATTTATTCAGAACACAGAACAGTAAAAAACACACACTGAAAAAAAACTTTGTTTACTTTCAACAAACATGCTTTGGTGTTTGTTGTGTTTCTATCTCTTTGAAATGAATATGTTTTTTGCTTGGTTAGGCCATTTCGGGCAACTGCAATCCTCCTTAAATATACTTAATCCCTACTTGTGAAAAAAAACAAACAAACAAACTGTACACAATGGCAAGCTAATGCAATACATTGCAGTGTTAGAGCTGAGAAGTAAGCCTATTCTTTCAGCACTCCCAAATGCACACAT
This sequence comes from Clupea harengus, assembly GCF_900700415.2. NCBI lineage: Eukaryota > Metazoa > Chordata > Actinopteri > Clupeiformes > Clupeidae > Clupea > Clupea harengus. The sequence continues at coordinate 15,526,335 of NC_045172.1, forward strand.
ACACCAGCACATAAAGCAAACACACTAGTAGCCTAGTAGCACCAAAAATAAAAATAAAAACAATTCAGCAAAGGACCACAAAATGTTAAAGGACCATGAGCAAAGAGTGCTTAAGTATAGAAAAATCACCAACCCGCATTCATTTCAAATGAGCAGAAATGCGGTCCATGCCCTGAGGCTGGCCTTTTGCACAAAACTACGGCTTCAGCTCCTTTATTGAAGTCTGGCTAAGCACACTGAGGCAGTGGCTGACTCACTGACTCACCTCAAAGCTAACTCATCATAGCCATGAGATTCAGTCGATATATATGCACTCCTTCATAAACAGTAACAGTTGAATCCTGCTTACAGCTTGATCGGTTATTTGACACCAAATGGAGGAATGAGTAACAATTTAAGCTCTATGTCAAATATGAAAATAACAGTTTACAGTTTATTTGGGCATTGCTAGTTTGGGTTGGGGGGTTGGTGTTGGTGGAGGGGCTTATAACTCCAAGGACCGACATAACCGTTTCATCCACAGCTAACAAAATGCTGATATTATCATAAATATTTACAATACATCACTCACCTTGATTATTCTAACGGAATACGTTAGAAATTACATTTTAGGACATGCATTCTGTAATCTGTAGTGCAATACATATTAAAAGCAACCCTCCCAATACTGACCAGGGTTGGGTTTACTCAAATCAAATATGACATATGTAAACACTATCTGACTTTGTGTCTGTGTCTGTGTCTGTGTCTGTGTGTGTGTGTGTGTGTGTGTGTGTGTGTGTGTGTGTGTGTGTGTGTGTGTGTGTGTGTGTGTGTGTGTGTGTGTGTGTGTGTGTGTGTGTGTGTGTGTACGCAGATACTGTATGTCTGTGTGTGTGTGTGTGTGTGTTTGTGTGATAAAACATTTTTGTGTGTGTGTGATAAATAAATCAGATGATAAGTATTATTCAGATATATTTCTCAATTTACCCCTGGATCACTGGGCTCCACTTCAGTACTCACATATTTTCGGTGTTAATAATAGATGCAATCTTCTGGGGGTAACTACAGTCTGAAACTCACATCATCTCAGACTGCTCTCTGAAACTATTTATATGGCCCACACACTTCTGTTGTAATATTAAGGCTAACAACACCTAGTACATCTAGTAGAATAAATCATACCCGTGTATTACTCTCTAAACACCGTCCCTAATTATGAGTAATGTATGCTTATGTCCCTTTCTGATAGACATGTGAACAATCACGTGTGATTGCAACCTTCTGAAAAGCAGGCTGTCTATGTGGAGATTCATTGATTATGTCATATGTTCCTTAGCGTCTTTATTGAGCTACTGTTTCCTCAACAGGCACTTCACAAGGACAAAAGGAGTTACCTTGCCATTTCTAAAAGCCACTTGAGAATGAGTGTGAAGGATTAAGTGTAGTTGGAGTGTTAAAAACCTTAAAACGGCACAAGACAGAGCTACCTAAGAGTGTGTGCTATAATAACCGCTTGAACGTCCCTCGAATGTGACACCCTTGGTATGAGATGAGGAACATCCATACGGCAGCGTGAACATAATCCAAAGCTATTCCGACAGGTAATGGAATCCTGTTTGGCAGGGAAATCTGGAAGCCTCAAAGACTCCCCATAAAAAAAAATAAGAGGGAGCTCAAAGAGCGGGCAACAGGAGAAGTCTCCACGTGTCAGCTTTGATATAATGCAATCATAACAACGCTTGACATTGTTCATCCTCTCCCGCGTCTTTCTCATATCAAATCAGAGAAGATGAACTGAACATACGAAATGGACATTGAAAGAGGCAGGGAAATGTCCACCATCTGTAGGGCTGGCTAAAAGACAAAAACTAGCCAGTGCATACTGAGGACAACCACTCAGCAGAGTATAAAGGGCTTTTCATATTTTGGACGGGAGGATGAAGAGTTCATTGCTAGAACACACCCACTCCTCTTAAAGAGATTAAGATGGTCAATATGAGAAAAATATGTGGAAAATGTTTTGGATTTTGGTATCAGCTGTGATTGATCGGGCTGTTCTACGGGGAATATCTATCTAATTGCCTTTGTCAGTGTCCGTAAAGCTGTATTGGAAATACAGTCAAATCCACAGCCTGTAAGAAGTGGCTGCATATAGATGTTCACCTTCAAGTCATATTGAACTGCATGTATCACTTGCAGTGACCAACAGTCATCAACCGTATCATTATCATACTGTAGAGCATCTGAATAAAGGTGAGAGAAAAATTATTATAAAATCAAAACTGATTCAGTGCTATAACATTTTCTCAGGTCCACCTGTTAAAATACACAGGCCGTTTCTTTATACACAAGAAATAAATGTGTATTGTAAAACATGAAATACATTTTTCTGGGCTCTTTCTTTGGGTAAAGGAGTGTACAATAAATTACAGTCCCTGTGAGGGGTAGCTGTAGGTGGACAAATATATTAAATATTTACATGCACACATATAGATATAACATTATGATGAACTACATCAAATCCTCATTTGGTACCACTTCAGATGTCCTATATTCTCATGCAAACCATACAAATGAACCATTCAAGTTTGAAATACAATACCTAATGAAGGACAAAGCACCAAAAAAACATTCCACGAGAAAAAACATTTGCCATCTTTTAATTCCCCCCTAGCAGGCCTCTCCGTCTTAACAAACAGCCTCATCTTCTTCACTTTGCTAGCAGTATATCATTACGTGCAGTCTTTTTAATAATTTCCCCATCTTGCTAACTAGCATTAGCGGCAGTGTGAGATAGTCGGCGAGCTATCACCATCAAAGCCTGACTGCTCTAATTGAGTGCTGCTTTAATACATCAGCCAGCGAGCAGGAGCAGCGCCCTGGTGGGGGGTGGGGGGTAGTGAACCCCCCCCAGCAGAGGCCTGGCTGCAGTTAACACTCGAAGAGGGGAGAGTAGAGGGGGCTCGAGCTGCTGGCTCCCAGCCTCCATGCAGCTGCTTCTTACAGGGAACACACAGAACAGAACACTTAGGCGGGTAATAAAGACAAGAGCGGGCCGCCATTCGCTATGCTCTACTGACACAGATCATGGTCTATTGGCATAGTTTATTGCCGCTTGGGCTGCCGGTGCTTAGCGTATTCAGGCTCCAGCACGTCTTTCAAGGACAAGTATAGGGCACGGGTTTGGTTTGTAGGGGCCTATCCCTTAATGAATAGTCCTACCGTGTTGCCAACAATGGGAATATGAACTGTCTGCTGCAAACTGATATTTCCAACTACTTCCCATTAACAACTAGGCCAGCGTGTGTTATTTGCAAAGACATTCCGCATTCTCCAACTCTGATCCAGACTCACAGGGCCCATTCTATTTTTAAAAGTACGCCATTATAGCATTTAACTCAAATGTGTCCTGCATTGACCTGAATTACAGTTAACTTCCTAATGTTAAGGTTACAGCTGAAATAGAGAACCTCACATTAATTAAAGGAATACCTAAATATAGTGGAGCTCCTTTGGGAGATAAGATTTAATAGAATTTAAGGCCATTCAATTAAAGGACTATAACATATTACATTTTTAAATCTAAAATTGTCCAAACCAAATATACCTTACTCTAGAGCAGTGGTTCCCAAACTTTTTACAGTCCCGTACCCCTTCAGACATTTAATCTCCAGCTGCGTAGCCTTTTAAAGGTAGCCACCTTTTACTTTAATTCCGTTTTAATCCGTTTCGGCTCATTTTGTTCACCCAGAGGTAGATTGATGGCTTAAAAGGAGTGAATAATATGTGCCACAAGTGACCCAAACCTTCTAAGGTTGTTGTTTGCCAGCCATCAACAGAACAGAAGACTAAAAAAACATTATTTGCAGGCGATTGGGAAGATGAGCGAAAACATTTGACAGGCTACGGAGGTCTGTGTTGAATAGGGGGGCGTGGCCGGAGCGGAGTTCAGCACAGACGTGACATTTTCTCAGTGGTTTTGTTTTCTAATTAATGCTTGTTCATCGTTGCGATCGTTGTTGTGTTTATAAGAAAGAAATACAGCCTTGCAGGACAAAATACAGTGGAATTTGGGCGATTTTGATGCACAAAATGATGTTTCCGTCTGAAAGTTGCAATTCTGTTTCAAACGGTACATTCTGCGAATTCCGTCCGTTTTCTGTTATCGCGGAAATGTTCTCCCCGCGTACCCCCTGAACCACTTTGCGTACCCCTGGGGGTACACGTACCCCAGTTTGGGAACCGATGCTCTAGAGGTTTTTTTCCCCCACGTCGGTCCACTTGTCATGCAGAGGTAGGCTTATGCATTTTCAGATTTAGCTGCTTCTACCTGAAATGTGTTTTAATCTTAGCCCCATTCTGCATAGACGAGCTGCATTACTGCTGTGTTTCACTGGGCTTTCTGTGATCTTTAGGAAGACAGACTATTGCTCTTTCGTTTATTACACAAAAGATGACTGTATCTGAGGAATGATGAAACTTCAGATTTTGCTGCACCGAATTTAGAAAGCAGTGAGGTACTGTATGAAAATCCCTCATACTTACTGTCTCCATCTATCTTTCTCTCTCTCTCTCTCTCTCTCTCTCTCTCTCTCTCTCTCTTTCTATATCTCTCTGCCTCAGTCTCTTACTGGGCTTTTTTGAGTACACAGGGACATATTTCAATGAAAAGCAGATCAGAAAGACTATCACGGCACGCCAGGAGAGGTGTCAGTTAGCATAGACTCAAAAAGGCCTGTTCAGCTGACACGGACTGCAAAAAGGGGACGAATGTGGACCCACACAGAAGCTGACACCTCTGGATCAGTGGCGACACGCCCCGGGCCGGAACCGACAGACACGGCGTAAGCTCTCCGGGCCTCCGGCCCTCTGGCAGGCTGGCGGAGCGCGGCGGCCGTGGCTCTGATTTACCATGACAAGTGCCGGGCTAAAAGCCGGACTAAGCTGCCACTGTGCCACGCTAGTGTCACATCAGAGCTGCGTCTCACTGGCTTTTCCCCTACCCCCGGTGGTGAAGAGTGTACTGTAGATCATGCAACCTGCTCCACCCAAAGAGACATACAAACACACTCTCTCTCTCACACACACACTCTCTCTCTCTCTCACACACACACATACACACACAAGGACACACACACTCTCTCTCTCACACACACACTCTCTCTCTCTCTCTCTCTCATACAAACACACACACACACACACACCCACACGGATATACACACACTCTCTCTCTCACACACACACACACAAGGACACACACACACTCTCTCTCACTCTCTCTCTCTCTCACACACACACACACACAGACAAGGACACACACACTCTCTCTCTCTCTCTCTCTCTCTCTCTCTCTCTCTCTCTCATACAAACACACCCACACGGATATACACACACTCTCTCTCTCACACACACACACACAAGGACACACACACACTCTCTCTCACGCTCTCTCTCTCACACACACACAGATATAACACTTACACATTCACATACACAAAAACACAAATATGCACATACAAACGCACACACACACACACACAAAGCCACACAAACGCAAACACACACACACACATGCATACAAACATGCACACACAAATGCACACACACACAAACACAATCACACACACACTTCTCTCTTCACTGACACCACCAAAGTGCCATTAACCGAAATACCTCAAGGATAAATACCCCACGGAATCAAAGTGCCGAGGCCTACCACCTACACCCTTCCGACTCGGGTCTCAAGTCCGGCATAAATGTCAGGGGTGGATTAGGGCCACCCCGGGTGCCAGGAAAGCCCAGGACGTAATGTCACTACATGGGCGCTGACAACTCGCCCCCCGAGCCCCTCGTTAAATAAAGATGTGCCCCCCTATTCCCTTCTATTTTTGGAACAGGCTCTGGCTCCGACGAAATGCTGGACAGACATGCTGTACCCATACCGCTAACGAGCTGGGGAGAGGGGCTTAATTAATGGGGTTGACGTTGGTTGTTAACTACAGTGAATTGGAATGTCCTGCCTTGTTTTGTTTAAGGGAAACATGATTTCATATTAAAGAAATGAACCTGAGGAAAGATTTGGTGTGTATATACTCACCAGAGTGTCGCTATTAGCTGCACATTTCTGCATTCTATTGTGAAATTGATCATCCAATCCAAAGTAAATGTTAACAAAGCATCATCCATCCATTGCTGCAGTACTAGCTGAGAATTCATCAGTCAATATGACGGAAAGAGTTTGGGAAGTTTCTCATGTCTCACCTCAGTTTTGTAGAATAATAGTGTCACTCTGACACATCGACACTGAACACAGTATAACCACTCTCATCTAATTTGGCTGACACTGTGTTCCTCTTGCTACACCGGTAGAGCCACTGCTAGGGCAAGGTGCTAACAACACCATGATCACGGGTCCGATACCTTAGGAGCACACATACTGGCGATATATAATGTATATCTGTACTGTGCTGTAAGTGGCTTTGGATAAAAGCAACTACAAAATGATGAATTATATAGGACTATACTGCCTAGCTGGTGTAGGTGCCGCGGTTTGAATGTGATAGCATGTTTGTTGCTGACATGACAGTTCTGCTCCTGTGGCTATTTTGCGCTCCATCAGATTTCATTACAGTGTTAATGGCAAAATAACAGCAACTCTTTTTATGGTTCAAAGACTCTGCAGGAAGACGTCGACATCCATTGACTAAATAGAAATTCGGACTGAAGCACACAGTCTCAGTGACACTGGTTATTTTGTGATCAGCGGCTAGTTCCTGTGTTGCATTAGCTCTTATTCAAATTTCAGTGTTTCATTTTCCCCTTGACGTAAGATTTCCTGTATACAGTTACAGGGTTCAGAGATTTAAGTATGGATGACATCTAGAGAAACTACGGATGCACATATCCACTGAGCCTTATCTGACCTCACTTCAGTACATATAAAGCTGTGGTCTATCAGTTTGTCTTATTCACTATAGACATCACGGGTCACATCTCTGAGTTCAAATCTATACGAGGATACAACTATAGCTATAGAAGTATTGTAAAGAAAACAACAACAGGCATTCAGGGTGTCTTTACTGTAAATGTCAGTCAAAATGTGCATTTTTGTGGTCCTTTTGTGAAAAAAGTACAACTTCACATTGCAACAATAATCCCTGGCCTTTGAATTACCACATAGTGCATGACGTGAGATGTTATCCTTCCCAAATGGGCTCCGTAATCCAGAGTGAGAGAGCTTTTCCATTTCTTAATCCATTGAAAATAAAGTTCATGAGATGGAGCTGGAAACACGATCCAATGTTTAGAGGTAATTTGATCTGTTTGTCTTTGATGAATATCTTTCTTTTCCTCTTCTAGATCTCCACAGTTACTATACTAGTGAGACTCCTTTAAACATATCTGACATGTCCTATTCTGCTTTTAACAATTTAAACTTTTAACAATCCTATTAGACAAACAGCATGTGCCACGATAAATATTATTGTGAATGTGAAAGCTTTTACGATTCCTGTGCAGTTTCACTAAAAACATGGCGATAATTTACATTCCTACCAAACTGTTATGAGCCACAGCTGTGTTACATGTATCCGTGTAGCAGAGGCATGGAACCATGTTTCCCTAGTTAATTTGGAAAAGCAGTGCTTCCCCTTTATGTGGACTATGGTAAGAGCTCATTTCCTGTACAGGGTTTGCCCAGCGTGCAAATGGGTGTGTATATATGCAAGCACATTTCCCACAGGGACCTTTCTCATTCGACCTTTTAAATGATTCGCCATTTTCGGTCTCATGTTTGTGTCACCCCTTCCAAGTGGAGCAACCACCTGTGCAAATACCCACGTCCTAAGCACGGCCTGTGCTCAAGCTCCGGTTAGTTTTACAGAAAGGTGTGGACGTTCTGTCTAGAGCCTATTAAAGCGGTTTGATGGAATCCAGACCTGCTCTCTTTGGAACCTGTCACGGTGCTCTAATTGAGCACATTCCGCCTGACATACATGAAATAAAAAGAAAGTTGCAAACTGGGGGCCATTTGTGTGACGCACACATAGATTGTGCTGTTATGACTGCAGACATGACATTTATCCCCAAAACAATAGCAGTTTCTTTTGAAATCATCTTTCAAGTTACACAGATGCAGTACTGCTAATGTCACAAATGTAAAAATACTGAAATACTGTAAAAATAAAGCATTTAAAGAACATAAAATGCTCCAAGATGAAACTGTAATGTACATGTTACCAGACTATAAACACCATGTTGCAAGAGTACTCTGGCCTGCAACACTGTTTTGCTCAGCATGAGCCTACTAGCTGGGTGGTGCTAAATCTTGCATGTTACTCATGGGTTTTACTGAGCTGGTGGGGGTGGATTTGAGGGCGAGGAGGATTTGTCCTGTCAAATGAATTCTTCCTGATTCTCGCAGCTCCTAGCGCTTCCTACCAGGCATCATTTCATGACTGAGGCTTTATGGAGTCACAGATCTGATCTAGGTCAATTATTATAAAACAACAATTAATCAGGCCAATCTCAAACTGGCAGCAAATAATGATTTAAAATGCTTTGTTTTTAACTATCCTAGTGCTTAGACACTTTTGGCAAACTGCTGTGTACAGAAACCATTTTGAAATGGCTGATTTTTATATCACCTATTACCAAAAGAAACTGAAGACGGCGTATAAGTCGACGTTACGGTGTCAGTTTAAGGCCAAATGTACTAAGAGAGACAGTAAACCCACTGTGTTTTATGACAGATTGTGCTTCACTGCATGGTCGATTTAGTGGGCTATCCGCTACGAAGGAACCTGGGAATCACCTCAGGCATACCGTGCTTAATTGGAGGGTGACGGCGGCAATATGTACACTTCGCACACGCCTGTCTCCCTTGGCCTGTAGGTAATTGTGTGGGCATGGAGCACAATGGCAGACCATGGAAAAAGTGAGTGACTGAGAATGTTGCACAACCCAACACCTGCAACATCTGAAAAGTGCACGGGGGGTGATAAGTCGCTAATATCTTTGGAAAAAGCCGCACAGCTGCCGGGTTCACACCTACTTTGACAGCATGTGTTTTGCGACGGCAGACTGAACTGTCTTCTTTATATAGGGGCTATTAAGGTTGGATAAGGTGGCTCATATATAGATTTAGACTCTTGGTTACTGGATTCAATGCTCTCAATGTGCCACATAAGACATGTGTTAGTTGTTAAACTGAAGCATGAATGTAGACAGAAGTCATGTTTTCTTTCGTCCAGTTAATAAATTACCTCATAGCTGAAGGTCTGGGGCATCGTTTCATGTGAATACTGCTAACAAGACATCTGTGTTATGTAATATTACAAGCTGTACAAGAGACAATATATTTAATATGTTCATCTTTCCCTCTTGTTATTGTTTAAATGGAATGGCATGTTGAATAGTAAGAAAGCCAAAGGGGAACATTTTTAGGATTAGGCTACATAAATTGATGTATCATTGTTAGGATTGTATGATTATTATTATTTGTATTATTATTCCCTATGCATCTGACCCCATCACTACCTCAAAAACATTGGATATACAATATAGAATGGGTAAAATGCATACAATGTATGAGAAGCTAGTCCTATGAGGGTTGAGTGGTCATATAGTTTCTGTGACATCCATTAAACTGAATTCATTGGTGAAACCTTACATTTGTCTTCCTTTTACCACTACGTCTGTTCCTACAGTAGCACTCCTGAGCAGAAGGAACCATGCATCAAAGTCCCCCAAAAGTAGGAAACAGCCCCTTTTGTCTCACCCGAAGCACTTAAGGTCCCTGGCGATAGTCTAGTAAATCATAAAAACTCCCTTTGTAACATCAAAAGAGGAATTCAGTAGTGAAAAAAAAGGTTTTAGTGGATCTGGTCATTGATGTAAACCATGGCACCAAGACAACAGAATGTGTCAGGATTTATATTCAGCTTTGCATCGCTGCATAACGGAGAGGCGTACAGATCACATTCAATAACACCTGCAGGGATTTATTTGCCCTGCCAAGTCTGTCTCTAATTAGGCTATGACAATGCAAAACTTTAAAGAGAAAAGACATTTATCAGAGCAATGTGTTTTCACACAAATTCATTCAGAAGGAAATAAACCATGCAGTATATCTTATCAATGCCTCTCAGCATCAGTAAAATGAAAATGACAAACCGCCTCAGTATAAAATGACAAATATAAACCAGAAAACCACACTGACTGATTTATTTGATGCCATTCCATTTAGCAGCTTTAGCAGATACGCTATCCAACTTAAGCTATTTAGGAGGTGTGAGGAGAAACACACTTGGGTGAAGAACTCTGTAAAAGGCAGCAACTGTTTCGTTCTGATGGAAGATATTCGCCACAAATTCTCCATTCCGTGCCCTGCGAACACCTGTGCAGCACCAAGACAACACGGCCGCAGTTTGTTCTATCACTGCCAACCTGCCAACGCACTAATAAACTACACAGAAAAGGTCACGTCCCGGCTGGAGGTGTCAGGCCTAAAACACAGGTTTGATTAAAAGCCTTGTGTTAAAACCCAGCCGTGGGCTGCCACAAGCCACGCCCTTGGATTCTCCTCTGTGTGATGGAAAGCATTAAGCCAACAAGGGGCCGTAAAAAGACATTCCATCATGGTCACTTTGCGTGGCAATTTTTATCAGGCTTTGCTCCCTCTCCACCCCCCGCCCCCCCTTCCCCTTCCCCACCTCCCCATGTCACGCTCTCTCTTTCTCTTTCTCTCTTTTGGTCACTCTCCCACTCTCAGCCTCTTACAAACTACCTTTTTCTTTCTCTCTAACTCACTCTATTCCTCAACATTAAGAGGCACATAGGCTGCCACATAAAAATCTAATTTAGAGGCTGTGGTTGAAAGCCATGAAAATATTAAGACCATATTAGCCAAAATCCTAAAAATGGAGAAGCCAATGTACATACGTCCATAAATCAGTGTTGCTTGAGGATTCCTAAAATACTATGGGATGTCCAATGAACGATCAATTTGGAGACGTTTCACTTTCTTTGTTGGGGTAGACGTCTGACATCCAGACAGCCTAGTGTATTTCTGCACTGTGACTGGGTATAACATGTTTGTGTACAACAGCGCGCAAAACAGAAGATTAAAAAGGATGATATTGATCCTGGAGGTGTAGCACCACATAGTCAATAAACATCAAATACATTTGATGATTTAATTGTCTAGTCAAGTAGATGAAAGCATGAAACTGAAAATGATAGGTACTTAATAGGAAATGATTCCCTCATTCCCAGATAATGGGAATATAGTGTATACAAGGATGCATAGGGATGGATCATATAGGAGTGGGCGATATACCGGTTTGATAGTAAAAACCGGTATTGTGCCACGCCATGATATGGATTTTGCAATACCGTGGATACCGCGATTTATTCATAATTCATAATTCATAAATTCTAATTTGGCATTCATATTGTTTTGTTCCAAATTTCAACTGTGATAGTACTAAGTAGCTACATCTTTTTTTTATTTTAATCTAACCTTTCTTGGTTCTTACGAAAAAAACAATGTATGTTAATATGTTGACCTATTTTTATGAGCAGACGGCGCATGCATTTGTTGCGTGCATTAGTGCTAGCAACAAACAAGTTTCAAAATCTCCGACCTCGACCAAATAAGAATAATAGACAGTTGTGTCGCCAGGTTGTTTTAGCCAAAGGTGTAAGCACCAGCAACCTGCTAAATCACCATTCAATTGGCAGCTTGCACATTGTCTACTGGTTGTTGATCATATTTCATATCATGATTCTTAACCCACATAGGTAAGGTACATACAGTTGGCAGCTGCTAGCTTGTGATGAACTCGTGGTAATGTGTGAATATGAACTCTTCCATACGAAGTTGCACAGGCACCCTGTGGGTTTCTACCTTTTCCCATAATAATTTTATGATTAAATCGAGGAGACTATAACATCAGCTAGATAACTAGCTATCATTTCATGCAAATGTAACTCTTCCATTTAAATCGTTTATGCTAAGGTTATTAAAAGTGTCCTTATGTCGCTACACGATGGTAGTCCTTTGGGGGATAGTAGTCCCTCACATTGCGCATGCTCAGACACAAACGGTTTACGGCATAAGGCTCAACATCAACATCAACATATCTGGCTTGTCTTAACGCATAATGTAGGTTTATTTAACGTAATATTTAATAATGTTGTAAACGGTTTAAACGTCAACATATGGGGCTTGTCTTAACGCATAATGTGGGTATATTTAATGTTATATTTAATTATGTTGTAAACGGCTAACAGCATAAGGCTCTACGTCAACATATGAAACGAAACTGGGGAGAGACTTTTTGATCCTCCACCTCATCTGTTTTGTCCACTGTGACATCTTCTTTGTTTTTAAATAAATGGTCATGTTTTCAAAAAACTGGCTTTCGTCGCTTTTCTCCATGATTGAAAACGGATCTGTCGTTGTAACGCATGCGCGCGCGGCTTCGCTGTCGACAGCAGTCGTGTCGCAAAATGACGCATGCGCAATGTGAGGGACTACTATTCCCCAAAGGACTACCATCGTGTAGCGACACCTTAGCTAGCACAGCAATTCGACAACCATAACCAGGAAACACAACTTTAGCTGCAAAGTTTAATTTCTCAAAATCAGCTCAGCATTAAAAAGCAGTCTTGGGTTCAAAGTGATTACAACCACTTGTGTGATGTTAAATGGCTTCACATAAATATAAACAATCCTAAGAGAAGTAATGGGAAATCGACAAAGGGCTCACTCTGATATCAATGTAATGTTAGCGAATATTGCTCATGCTAATATTTAGTGTCCGCTCTTCGTCCTAAGCCAAATCTATTCTTGAGGTTCCAACATTTTTCAAAAGCAATTTGGCTTTGAATGTGAGTATTCGATCGAGTTATCTTCTGTCCTGTCGTTTGAAGCATACCTTTTAGCTCCGGCATTGGTCTCCCATTATTTAACATTTCACGTTTCAATTGAAAGTCCAGTTTCAGGCTCTCGCGCACGGCCCCTTCATTGAGACAGAGGTACTGTTTGCCTCCTCAGTGCTTTTTCACTGCTATGCGGGTTTATGTCAGATCAGCAAGACTAAATAGGTTCTACACCTATTCTATGGATAGATTTTTACTTTTCATGATGACATATTTTGCCTTAACTAATGTCATTTAGCTAAGAAGGGCTATTATAATGTGATTCAGATTTTTTTCCTCATATATCGTGATATCATATCGATATCGTCTGGACAGTGGAAAATATCGTGATATGAATTTTAGCTCATATCGCCCACCCCTAGGATCATATATACATATGTGTCATATAAGGCCTTGTACCTGAAAGTATAGCTAATATATGTCAGGTACTGATTTTCTTTCAAAATGATCTACTATCTGTGGGTGTTAATCATGTTGTTCATTGGTAGCGCACTGGCACACAGATCAAAGGGAACACTTTGACACCGAAACTAAAGATCAAATCCCGTGAAATGAAGATACACACATTGCACTCTGTCACCTGAGTGCTAGAGGTAAAACATATTCATAACATAGCATCCACAAGCCATTAGAATATCAAAGCGTGCGGAGTGCCAGGATGAAGCCCAAACCATCAGGTGGTCTACGCCTCAGGCAGACAAAAGACCAGACTAGCAAAGAGATGAATGATGTTGACTTGAGAATGACTGCGATATGTTCATTAGTAGCACTCTTGTTCTCTGTAGGTTTTTTATCATTCATGAGTATCATTTGTATTTCATTTCAACGCAACCTCATTTGAAGAATCTTAGCTATAGGTATTGAAACACCTAATCTCAGCTAAGGTCTGCTTGTATGGGCAACTCGTTTTGTTATCATTTTCAAATTCATGTTGTTTATTGTTACACTGAAAATGGTAATCTTTTCAAAACATGTTTACTTCCAACTTACCTTCGCCACTCTGTTTGCCACCTCTCGACCAACCATGAGCCCCTGAACAAACGTCCGGGCTGCAATGAAGGCCCTCGTGACCTGGGCCTTGAGCTTCCGAGGCACGTCGCCGAAGGGCTTGAGCTGGTCGGTGTACTTGCTGATGCACTCCAGGTAGTCGTCGGTGAAGGTGTACTGCGAGTTGAGCAGCTGGAACATGCGCTCGAGCAGCCGCGACCAGAAGTCGTTGAGCATCTCCTGCAGGTTGACATTGCCGCCCGTGTAGTAGCGCTTCAGCTCCGTGAACAGGTCCTGGAAGACCTCCGAGTTCTGCGTGTACAGTTTGCCGTATGTCCGCACGAACATGTCGTTCAGTGACCTCTGTGAGTTATCCAGCAACTCCAGGAAGAATTCTGAAAACACAGAGAGAGAGAGAGAGGTATGAGGAGATGTCAGATGGAGGGATATGTGAGAGTGTCAACATGCTGCCAGATGCACTTGTGCTTTTCCACCCTTTAATTGCACCTCTGTCATTATTTGAAAACCTGAAACATTAAATCCAAAGCACAAAACTAATAGCGTAACTACAATCTGCTTTTACTCAAAACTGCAGTGCACTGCACGCCATGACACATTTTCCTTCCCTCACTCCAGCCTGGTCCAGATATCATATTCTGTGTGGCAACAACGAGAGGTGCAGAAGGACTTCCAACCAGCCCTGCCATATGGCATTCGAATTAGAGGTCTGCGTCTAAACTTAAATGATGAGAGTTAAGATTTATGTAAGGTCACTGCTGTGACCGTCTGGCCAGGCAGACACTTGCTGTCTCTCGTCTCTTATCCTCTGGATTTCACCGTCCAAGTGTTTCTGCCCCCGGGGTTGGGTAACTTTACACCCCTGAGCGCCAGCGTTACTCACCACATTTCAAACGAGGCACTTCAGAAAGAAAGACAGTGTGGCTTCAACCTCTGCGCGCGTCGGCACTTGAAAATGACCTTAGCCCTAGCTGCTCTTTATGCACCTGAAACAAACACACACTGCGAAAATATGCATATCCCAGACACGGCAGAGGGAGGGAGAGACCATTACGCGTGGGACGTCCTTCCAAAGGCCATGAATAATTGAAAATAATCTAAATAATGGTCCACAACCGTCACCGTCATTAAATATTAATGCAAAGCGTTTCTTGGTCCTGGGCAAAATAAAACAAGGTTTCAGATTTTTTGACACCATTAAAATGGCTGTTGCCCTCAACTGTGTTTTTCTCCAGTCAGTCCAATAATGGGCCTTAAATAACAACGTGATTGGAAAAAATAAAGAAATGCATCATCTAACGTCACCGGAGTTATAACAAGCAATATATAATTTGCTCTCAAAATGTTCCTCATCTTCTTTGTTTTCATACAAATACGACCTTGTGTGTCATACACAAACAAGCACACACACACACACACAAACACACACACACACACACACACAAACACACAATACTCATCTGATAACTGCTGCATGTGTGACTGTGTGCTGATGACAGCACTTCACTTTGTTTACACGCCTCACAGTAATCAGCCACTAAGTGCTTCTGAGAAGGCCACAGCATCACCCAACATTTGAACTCAACAACAAAAGCTTTTTTTTTTTATCCTCCTTTTTTTCCCCTCCCTTTCCCCTTGACAATTTGTTAGTTATACTCGCTGTCACCCGAAGAGCAGAGATGAGGGGGGGGGGGGGGGGGGGACATGAGCTTCATGGAGACATGAATGCAGGAAGTTCCTCTTTTATTTTGCACAGAAAAAGCTCACCAGACTAGTCATACAACAACGAAAGGAAAAACAGAAGTCTAACGGAGGTCTCTTAAGTGGCAAGCGCCTGAAGGAAAGGAAGACAACAGGTGTACCATGGCCTGAGCGGAATTTTCATTTCACAATGACGTGATTTAGTGTGATAGTGTTTCACAGGAAAAACAAAGTTAATTCGTACACATTATCTTTTGCATTTTTACTTGCTGAAGGCTATTACACAGTCGACTTAAGCCCAAGTTTGTCCTTTAATTTGGGAAAGAAACCTTCTCCTTCAAGGTGGATCTGATAGTGGGGGGGAAAACAAGCCATTTGAGTAATTGCTCTGTGCAGGTTCCTTTTTCCAGCTATCATTTCACAAAAAGCTGCCTCTCAGGCACTTATCAAGGCAATATCAAATGGGTTGTATTAATCTTCAGATGCCTTTGTAAGTGCTCATTAGTGGAGAGCAATACCTCCGACATTACATTAGTACAAGGGGTTACTCTCTCTCTCTTCCTCCCTCTCTCTCTCTCTCTTTCTTTCTTTTTTTCTCTCCCCCTTTCTCTCTCTCTCTCTCTCTCTCTCTCTCTGGGAGTCTGTGTCACTGTCCTCTGTCCTCTGTGAAACAGGACCACTCCTCTCTGAAGCAGTGACTCTAATCTTCACGGGTATATCAAGGCTTCTCATTAAGAACAACCCAGTCCCCACTCACTCCATTTTCAAAGCTCTCAACTGACCCACCATTTCCTTCTTGTACTTCCTAAAAGCTCTGACAAGCTCTGGCTAGTTGGCATTCAAAAAATAGTCATTTTACCTCGTCCTGCACCTGGGATATGCATATTGATGTACTCCTTTTTGGATGGCTGGTTAGGACACAGTCATCCTGCAGGATTCTCTGTGTGTGAAGTACTTCAACTGTAGGGGAATCAGCTGCAGGGCTATTGGTACAGTCACCCTAGCACTCAGAAACGGGCTGATGGCTCACACACACACACAGTAATGTCTTTCCCAGCTATTTAGCCCATTACCCATGACACATCAAATGATTCCATAGAACAAGATCAGAAAACACAGCGACTTCACTGTGAAGCTAAAACACACAAATCTCAGGTTGAGAATAAGGGCCTGGATATGCGTCGACTCTTCAGCTTCAAAAAGCGAAACCAAAATAGCCCCAAAATGAATCCGCTCAAGGCATAGAGGCAAATCCATCATTTGCTAAAGTGGTTGTGACTTTTCACCAGTGAACACCATGGGTCAGCACATGGAAATTGCAAAAGACTGAGGGCGTGCTTGACAATGTGGGCCGGGGTGGATATCCTCAGCTGCAGTAATTAATTGAGCTCTGCATAGGCTAATTGAGTGCGGGGAAATAATTTGAAAGGCCATTACCTACATGTCACAAGTAATCAAATCACCCCTTTTTATCTCGCAGGTCTGGTCAAAGTTATAATCAGAGGCTTTGCGGCTGAGGAGGAATGTGTGTGATGATACTGCAAAGTGAGTATGCCAGCCTGTGTAATTGCGAAACATTGTTCCTCTTCACTCATATGCAATGTGAAGCCCCATTAGGTCCAGATGCATCAGTGTGGTTGGTGGGAAATATGGCCGTCACAATATCATTCAGCGCACTGCTCGCCAGATAAATGCCGGTGTTAAAACAATTATCCTTTTGTAACAGCATCGACTGAATGGATGTGCATTTCTTTCCCAGGCCCCCTGTCTTTGCAGTGACGATCAACCAATGAGACACTGTTTCGCTGGTGGGTTCCTGTCTAACTTCCATCCACTTCAAACCGAGTGTCAACTGTCAATACTCAGAGCGTTATTCATTATGAGCGAAACAACAGCCTCGTCCATAAACGCAAACCACAAGCGTTCCCATGGCACTGTTCTCCTCCTAACTGTTCCACTCCTCCTCCTAATGACTCTATAAACGTCCTGCGGCCGACTCCTCCGCTGCCTCCGCCACCTCCACCACCACTGCCCGCCACCATCCGCCACAGAGGCTGTAAACCTGTGTGGAGGCTGCTGTGACGTGGGGCCTGATCTCCATCCGGTGTGTTTGTGTGTGTGTGTTTGTCTGAGTGTGTGCGTGTGAGAGAAAGAGTGTGTGTGTGTGTGTGTGTGTCTGAGTGTGTGTGTGTGAAAGAAAGAGAGTGTGTGTGTGTGTCTGAGTGTGTGTGTGTGTGTGAAAGAAAGAGTGTGTGTGTGTGTGTGTGGTTGTGTGTGTGTGGTCGGCTGAAGGACAGAGCCGCTCATAAAATCAGCTGACTGTGGTTATCGATTAGCCCATCAAACAAAGCCAACCATTATCATGATTGATGACATCTGGCACCCGCGCTGCTTAAGGGAGATAACTGCTTGGTGTGAAGCTACTTCAGTGGACCTGCTTCTGGAATGTTTGTGTTGGAAAAGCTCATGTGTGTCAAAGGTGCAGCAGAATCTTTTTTTTTTTTTTTATATTTTTTTCTTTATTTTTCACTTCTGGAATTTTTGTTCTTGTAAGTATGCATTTTTTATCAGTATTGATCTCTCACTTCAATATCTGGCTGCCAGTATAACTGTATTTCATCAGGTCCCATCCAACGTCTCTGTTAAAGTGCTTCTGTTGGCTGAGAATCGATGGTGCCCGATTTCAAGAGAGCCCGAGGAACATGATGGAGGCCTTGCGGTGACAATTCTGCTTGGGCCTGCGTCATGTCAGAGAGAGACTCCTGAAACACGCTGCACTGGTCTTGTTTTACATGCGGTTTCTCCACAGAGAGAGAGTGAAAGGGAAGTGGAAGGAAGTTTTTAAGTGAAAATATCTTCACGGTTAATGCTGAAGTGTCAACTTGAACATATCAAATGTCTCACTGTGACAAAAAATCTCAGGCCGTCAGGAAAACCGTCCATTTATACCACACACTGCTTCATGTGGACTAGAGCTTTTTTCAAGATTTGCATGCACTCACGTCAAACATGATGGTGTCTTTGCTACAGGTCTTCCAATGGTTTATATATAGACTACACTTTACAGTGTTTAAACATTATCAGCAGGGTGCAGGGAAGGGACGCAGCTTAGATCCCGGGTGTCCAAGCCAACCCTCTGTCCTGGCCGAAACGCCACAGAGCAAAGCACGTCGGTATGGTATTCAGAGCACATACTCAATGCTCACACAGGCTTACATTTAGACTTCAGTTATCTTTATTGAGTTAAGTTACTGTTAATAAATGCACACATTCAGGGCTACATGGACATTTCATACACATGGACAAATGGCCGTAATGAATATCTAGACATTATGGAGCATTTAACAGACAGTGCAAACCTAACTTATTTTTATCCATTGCAACAAAAAGAAAGGAAGATGTAAATCTTGACAACATAAATTGCTCATATGTCAGGTCAAGGTCTCCTTTTACCATAATTTCCTTTTCTATTCTCTCTCTATCCAAGACACACAGTCCCATTCCGAATTAAATTAGGCCATTCTTAGCCAAAAGAGATACGACCAAATTATGTCTGAGTCAAATGACTGTCATTCAAATTAATAATTAAAGGCAATTTTTGTAAAACGATGACTTCTTTCCTGTAACGCAATGAATTTGTTTCACCGCTGCAAGGAATGACTGTTCATATGACCCTACTTTCTACTTGGTTAAACCGACCCTCAAGGTTTGTTACATTTGAACCGTGCTATTCCTCGGTTGCAGGGGATTTTGGACGAGTCTCCCTAGAGACTCAGCGAAACATCTGACTACCTATACAGCCCTCCCCCAAGATACAAGCAAGTCTCACACCCTAAAGTGTCTGTCAGGGACTACAAAGAAGCACCTCAAGTGCACGGGGTACCTTTTCAAGTTTAAAGCAATCTGCAAAGAGAGAGAGCAAGCCACTTGCCACTCGCTGCACAGCAAGAATGACAAGCCGCTCTTAAGTGCTTTTAGCGTTATCAAAAGCCCACTCACACCTTAAATCTAATAATCAAACCGATGTCAGCCATGAAAGCACGCAATGATACCAGGTCCTTGTCAGTCCCTGTGTTGTCTGCCAGAGCCATTGAGAAAGACAGAGAGAGAGAACAGACTGTGGGGTAATCAGTGAAGACAAACTGTAACGGTGACAGTTGCCTGTTGTGCTCGCGGGGCAAAGAGTCTGCCACATTATCATAAGTAGATTAGTTTGGGGACTGATGAATGGCCCAATAGTAAGACCATGGACCATGTTTCAAAGGCAGCTGTCGAGACTATACAGTTTTCATATCACGATGTTTGAATGGTTTTCTTTTTTTTTAAACA
Organism: Clupea harengus; assembly: GCF_900700415.2. Lineage (NCBI taxonomy): Eukaryota > Metazoa > Chordata > Actinopteri > Clupeiformes > Clupeidae > Clupea > Clupea harengus. The sequence continues at coordinate 15,546,297 of NC_045172.1, forward strand.
GTGTTCCATGGACTTCTGATCTTGCAGGTAACTTGTACAGTCTACCCAAGGCGCATTTTTGAATTAAGCAAATGGACAAACTCCTTTTCTGCTCTATACCACATCATGTAGAGTCGTTTCTACTCACACTGAAAAATGCATCTGAACATTTCTAAAATTCCCTGAGGATAGGACTACCACTCTTTCAGTCATACCTTTCGGACCCTTCACTTAGACTAGTATAAAGTTTCATTTTATTCAACAGAATGCAGCCAAACCCCCCCTCTTACAAGTAGATTGTATCAAGCAAATACTAAAAGCATTTCTTGAATCTCTGCCACACATTAATTCTACGGGTAGGTTTTTATTATTTTCTGTGGTTGTTCTGAGTGAAATTCCAATGAAAGAGTCACGGAGTCCGTCATGCCCCCCCCCCCCCCGCCCCCGCCCCCCCCAACCCCCACCCACCCCCGCCTCCTCCTTCTGTTCGTTAATTGCCGGCTCTCACAAAGAAATCCCAACCTGCATTCAGTCTCATTAAACTAACACAGCCCCTGAGCTGGGACAACGTGCCTCTCCCTGTGCTCTGAGACCGAGGTTTTGATTCATTTTTCTCAGAGTGTGTGTGTGTGTGTGTGTGTGTGTGTGTGTGTGTGTGTGTGTGTGTGTGTGTCTGTTTGTTTCTGATTCATTACCTGTGAAAAAGATGACAACTGTGTGTGTATGTGTGTATGAGTGGGAGAGAGAGAGAGTACAACTCTCGTGCCAATTATGCTAATTTAGTTTGTCTCGTTATGGATGCTAGCTTGTGTGGATTTTAAGGGGAGGGTGGTCGGCCTTGGGAGAGCCACAAAAGCAAAGTGTTTGTCACATGACACGTTGTTGGGGATGGTTAACTACATCTGGATGAGTTGACAACCTGTCTGCTCTTAAGAACGATTCCCCTGGTGAGGGCCTCACTGCATCATGGCCACTGATGCAGATGTTCCATCAGTAACTGCCAACATTTACTGTGCAATTACACATCTGATGATTGTTTAACATTCTAAACAATTACTACATCCTTGTTCTTTCCATGCTTTCATTCATTCATTCGTTCATCCGTTCATTCGTTTGTTCGTTCATTCGTTCGTTCATTCAGTTCTTTATATCATGAAGTAGTACCAGAAGACAAGCACTTTACTCAAATCTAGCAGCACTGACTCTGACATTCAGCAAAGAGGTTATCGAAGAAAAGAGGCAGCTAATAACAAAAAATGAGCCAGACTTCGGGAGCTGACAGGGACTTACTTGACAGATGACTCCAGTCTCTTTGTTTGGCCTCCATGCTGCTCTCGCAAGGTGCCAGGAAGTGACTGATGAGTTACCATTTCATAATCAAAGTGTCAGCGTATACCACGCAATTAACTTACGGAGGAGTGGGACAAAATTTAACTACATGCTAATGTGACGTGAATCCTTTATCTTTGATAAGGTCAAGCAATTAGCATCATTGATATGTGGGATAATTATTTTACATCTGGGTTTACACATGAAGTCCCAAATTCTAAAAGAAATGAATAATATAACATACAATTTCATACACTATCTCCTTCGGCCATCCATGGTACCTCTTTCGCTCTTGAATATTTAAAGTGGCTAAAGACTATTTTTAACAACAAACCTTGGGTTTTGGAAGGCAATGAATAAGGCACAGCTAATCTATATTCATTAACTGGAGAGACGGGTACAAAAAGTGAGCTGAATGAATATCTAGGCCTCGGACGTGTTGCTCAAGGCTTTGATCCATCTCCAGCATTCCGCAACGATGACACTGCAATTTTTGATGACACCCCATGAATGTTATCCATCCATCCCCAGCAAAGCACAACCACAGTGCCGCTCGGCTTAGAAAATATCCCTAACGCAAAAATCAGGGAACCGAATCTCAGTTATGGCTGACAGCAACAATATGGGGGTCACATCATTTGGGAGCTCCATTGTAACACGGTGGGCAGAGCGGTGGATAATTTTCACACAGCCCATCCATCGTCGGCCTGGCACTTCATTTATAACATCTTTAAAATTAGAGGTGGAGCAGCCTCACCGATTTTACTGGGACCAATTGTTTTCTGACCGCCCGTTGAATCTCGGTCGGTTTTTCCGCAGCCGGCCGCTGTTATGCAGAAGCGGGTGACAAACTGAATTAAGTGGGCAAACTGCGCGCCCACTTCCTGCGCGATAACAGCGGGGCTCCCCTTGATCACATTTTGTGTCTGGCAGAGGGGGTCAAATATTTGTTCAAAGGGATGTATTTCATTGTGCAGTCAGGAGTCAGTGGACCAGGGAGACTGGAGGTTTGAACGATAGCGCGGTTTAATTCAGCAGCCTTGTCTTTTTGCTTCCTGGGGGCAAAAACGGCGCAGATTTCAGAGCAGTCCTGCAGAGAATCAAAGGAAACCCACATACAACAGCCATTTTTTAATCAGTATTATTCATTATGGATTAAAAATAGCATTAAAAACCTTCATAGACGAGAGACTTTCCCTTGCTTGATAGCACTGCAATACAGAATCCACTGCGAACGAAAGCCACAGATGAAGATATTAACCCTCCTCAACCCCAGCTATGAATCATTTGACCCTCCGCCAGGCCTTCTGGAATTCCCATAGGGTGAAACCATTGACTCACTGGTCCGTCTCCTGGAAACCGAGTCGAGGTCCTGACTTCCTGTGGTCTGTCACAGCCTCGTTGGCACGTGGCACAAAGACAGAGGGGTGTTAGCATCCGTGTCCTGGCCCGGCTCCCAATCTGGCTCTCGGTCTGGCCATCTAATCAGTCCCTAGTTGGGCCAATTAAAAGTCGCTCCATAGCAATTGAGGGGAGGCGTGGGCATTCACATACGAAAACCCTGCCAAGTTGGTTGCAGCTCACCATTTTGGATTAAGCAGCAATGCCCACACACTAATGATTTTCTTTTTCTCCCCCCCCCTTTTTTCGAGGGATATCCAAAGCATGCAGCTCAGCTGTTCATACACCTCAACACCAGCAACATTCTGGACTTAAATGAGAAGCAATAGGAACAAAGAGGACACAGCAAGGAGGTTTTCCTTGTATGGTTCTGGTAATATGAGACACCGCTCGATTGTATGAAAACACTGATTCGTGCCAAAACCTCAGTTCAAAATTAAGGTCTGAATGAAAATATAATTAATAACATTTATTTATTGATTTATGTATAATTATCTCTCAGTATTTCTCATTCAAATATGCACTCAGAGTTTCTGCTAAATGCTCACCACCACACAGAAAGGAAAAACTATGCACAACACTATGCAATTACTACAATCCTTCAGAGGAAATCAGTGCTAGGAATACAGCATTATACTTTTTACACCCTGAGTGCAATAAACAGATTCTGTGTTTTTCTCCTTTGACTCCCTTTGCTGAGCAGCCCTCAAGTTCTCTTCAAACAGCTTCCTATGACAAGTAGCTGACATATTCACACAAACAAAATCGAAGCCTTTAAAATAGTTTCACATTTATTAGCACTCGGCTTCCTATGACAAGTAGCTAGCACATTCACACACATAGAAAGGAAGCCTTTAAAATAGTTGTCCATGTATTACACTTTATGTCAGACTTACATCTAATTACACAAATGGTGTTAAATATGTTAAATTAAAATTGAAAACTGGAAATAAGATGGGTTTAGACTTCTCTGCTGATACCTGTTCAACATGTTTTTTTTTTCATATTAGGCTGAAACTTCTGAATGTAAATACTGTTTCAATTTGTTCACTGTGAACACAGAGAGCTTGTTTCATATTTGTTAGAGGCTCACTAGAAGAGCAGCATTCCCAGTACCCCACTAAACCACTTCAGGATGCTTTTCCCACAGGCTGAATGGACGACGGCATTTGCATGAGGACCCTTGACTGTCTCCGCACATCCGAGCGGCAACAAAAAAATGGACGCGCGATTCTTCCCGACCAAACGGGTCTGAGGGGCTTGTGCTAGAGTGGGGAGACGCCAGGGGGATTCAGGACTGGAAGGTTATTTTCCCCGACCGCCTGCCAGCCCTCCTTAGTCCAAAGACGCTGCTGCGACTGGGGTGGTGGGGGGGCTGGTTGGGTGGGGGGAGTGGGGGGGCACACTGGGGTGCCTCCAGCTGTGTGGAGCCCATCTGGTCTCCTCTCAGTTACTTTAATTACCTGTGCTTATTTTCCTCGGCACCGTGTTGCCACCGCCGCCTCTCCATGGACCCTCTCGTCTCGTCTCCTCTCCTCTCCTCTCCTTTCCTCTCCTCTCCTCTCCTCTCCTTTCCTCTCCTCTCCTCTCCTTTCATCTCCTCTCCTCTCCCTTCTTCTCCTTTCCTTTCCTTTCCTCTCCTCTCCTCTCCTCTGATTATCATAAACAGATCAGGCAAACTGTTGAAGCCTGAGCAGCCGAGCAGACCAAACGCAGATTAATATTTCACTGTGTTCTTAATGCGCCTGCTTTTTTTACACCGACGCAGGAGCAGACACAATCACTCACTGTCACAGGCTCTTAAATTAGTTGGCATGCTGGAGGTATCCCCAGAGAGCAATGCCAACCGGTTCAGCTTGGACCAGTTCCAGGACTCAGAACGGGACCAGTGGGCCTTTAAAATAACTCTTTTTTTTGTCGTTTAGCAGGAGCCTGTCTTACATGGGATTTTCACTCCCTGTAAAAAAAATGTGTGTTAAAGTGCACGGGGCAGAATTCTTCACCTAATTTGGGAAACACAAATGGCAGAAAAAAAGATCTTAGATTTGAATAAGGAAACATTATATGGCCTCAGAGAGACAGGGAGAGAGAGAGAGAGAGAGAGAGAGAGAGAGAGAGAGAGGGAGAGACCATCTTCGTACATCATGGAGACATGATCTTGGCTTTGACATACTTTCTCCAGTGTCTGTCTGGTTGACTAAACATGATCCCCATGTTTTCACAGTGTGTCTCAAGGTATTTTTAGTATTCCTCTAAATATTCACCGACATACATGAATGTAGTTTGTTTATAGGCCTCTACTTGGGCCACAAGGCTTTACCCCCCTAACTCACTGTTTATGTAACATGAAGAAGATACAGACTGAAGGCAGGACGGCAAAACAAATGGGACATACCATGAGTAAAGATTCTATACCATGCAATTGCACGTCTTGTATGCAAAGCAAGCAACTTGTTAAAATACAACACATATACATATTTCCATTAATCTCCCAATTGAAAGAGGGCTCATTGAAGTTGACCCAAGGCGCTGAGCAGTTTAAGGTGATAATGAATAAGGAATGGCTCATCACCCTAACGGTACTGGAAGGCTATAAAAAGAGACGTGAATACATAATTAAATTAAGCATCCACTCTTGTTAAGCCTCATCTATCACACCATTCTTTCATTGAAGCTTCTCTCTGTTTTAGGTCCTTCTCACATACCCGAGAGTGGCGTGGTCCACATCTCAACACCCCCCTCCTTCCTTGTTCTCAAGAGGCAGGCTGATTTGTGTGCGAGTGCGTGTGTATGTGTGAGGGTGTGAGAGTGTGTGTGTGTGTGTGAGAGAGTGTGTGTGTGTGTGTGTGTGTGTGTGGTCGGACTCCTGTGTTTATCTGATAATGAAGATGAGCAGGCTTGCCAGCCCCTCTTCCACTTGGCCTCTGATCCATCTCCAGTTGGGCCGGTTCTGGGCTCACTCAGGCAGGAAGAGAGCCCAGTCCAGCAACAAGCCAAAAGAAGCAGACTGCCAGGCCTGGGGCTTATCAGCGCAGCAGGGTTTTGGTGGGGGGTGGGGAGGGTGGGGTGGTTTGTGAGCATCACTGGGTCTGCTGCTATGGAGAAACCCAGTGGTATTGCTTAAACCTACCCTGTCAATCACCGGATGCATTATCACAAATGAGGCAGTCACAGCTGCTGATGAGGAGGTATAAAGCAGCACTGTGTTTTTAAGAGTTATCATCAGACAAACGATACGACTCTGAGCGTCATAGCCTCATCGCTATCATACTCAACTACCATGCAGAGAGTCCCATTCATGTGCTCCAAACAACCTCATGGGTGGATACACAGGGAGCAGTTAACTCAGACATGAAGTTGTAGAGTTCCTGTTGGAGGGCTGGTGGCACACAGCGCGTACAATGCCTGGAATTGGAGTTCAATTCAATTCAATTCAATTCAATTCAATTCACTTTTATTTATATAGCACCAAAAAAATGTAATTGTCTCAAGGCGAGCCTGAACCCCCCTGGAACAAGCACAAAGGCGACAGCGGAAAGGAAAAACTCCCTCTTAACAGAAAGAAACCCTGAGTAGAACCTTGGCTCATAAGGGGGGGGGGGGTTAAGGGAGAATAAAAGGAAGGGCATTTGAGTATTGTAGAACAGCTTAGTGGGTATACAGTGTGCTCCTATAGTTACTATTACAAGGTGAGTGGCCAGAGCTCGGCTGCCTAATATGTTGTATATGTACTTATTAGTTATGGTGATGAGGAATATTTTCACAGCCATCGGTATTAGTGGGCAAAGGTCACACTATAAGAGAGAGAGAGAAAACAGATAAAGAGTTACATTTTGACAATTAACAGTAGGTAATATGTCCACTTTATCAGCATTAATGCCTTGAAGAGAGAGAAGCTCATTGCCATGACGTGGGATTTTTATTTGTGTTTAGTTTTGTTGAGTTATGTTTAGTTATGGTTGGCTGACATGGCGCATGAGAGTTTTTACTTATACAAGGACAGCGAGGGTGGCAGGATACAACAACAGTGCACAACTGGCTGGTGACAGCCACAACACGCGCCACACACTGTACCCGGGATCTGTAAAGGCCCTCCTACACAGTACAACCAAAGCGCTGTCTGTAGCCCACTGCTGCTAAACACAACAACATGGCTGACAAGATGAATGAAGTATGTTGCGACAGGTGCCGGGTTTTGATGCATTATTCATGACTATAGGATGCACTTAAGCGAAATGTCTTTAGTCTTAATTTAAAGATGGAAAGGGTGTCCACTTCTTGCATGGAGGCAGGGAAGATTATTCCACAGGAGGGGGGCTCGATAGCAGAAGGTTCTGCCTCCTATTGTGCTTTTTGATATTCTTGGAATTATAAGGAGACCTACACTCTGGGAACGAAGTGGTCTTGATGGGTATTTGGGGACAACTAATTCCTTGAGGTAATTTGGAGCTAAACTGTTTAGAGCTTTGTATGTTAGAAGCAGTACTTCGAAATCAATTCTACTTTTGACAGGGAGCCGGTGCAGAGAGGCAGGTACTGGTGAGGTATGTTCATATTTTTGTGTTCTTGTAAGTGTGCAAGCAGCAGCGTTCTGTATTAGTTGAAGGCTCTTTATTCAGTTGTTGCTACATCCGTACAGAAGAGCTTTGCAGAAATCGAGTCGCAACGTGATAAAAGCGTGGATTCGTTTCCCGCATCTTGGAGAGATTTTCAAAGATGTTTCAAGCTCTCTAAATATGATTTCGATGATGAAGCGTTGATGAAAACACACTGGCTGAAACGACTGAACTGTTCATATGACAAACTGGTTTTAGATGTAGTTCCAAAACCAGTTTGTCTTGACTTCATCTGCTATTTGTTTTTCAATGCCACTTAACATTAAATGCTGGGGATTGTACCTCTAGCCACAGGCTCAAATATCTGTAGCCTACTTAAAATGTCATTGATATGTGAATATTGTTAGCTGCCAAACGCTACTGCATTCTGCCTCTGGTAATCTGGATAGCAACTCTTCAAACCTAATGAATCACCTGTGACTCAGCCGCCTAATAAATCAAGTCTGTGCATGCGTTCCACTGCAGAGCACAGAAATCGATAAGGCCTCAAAACTCGAACATGAGGTATTGAACATGCTGTTTAGTGTCATTCGAAAAGGCACATTTACAGCCAGATGCATTCTCATTACTCGCACTGCAGCCATATTATAAGTAGACGGACCATGTCTGAACAGGGACACTCTCAGTGAAAATACAGTAATGCTTTACCTGAACCTTCTGTTATCAGACTAACATAACCATGACAAACATATGCTTTATGTCAAATGTTCTTTAGTGATTTAATGGTGTTATATGTTATATACCATATAACACCATTAAATCATTAAAAGTTATATCCTATAATGTTGGATGGCAGCTCTCATAAAATATTAAGCGATGACTGCTTCTGAACATTTCATAATATCCCTTCAAATACTGCTTAGGTAAAAAAGGTTTCACTGGTAAATTACTTAATCTGTACTTTGACTGTGAAATCCAAAAAACACGAACATTGAAACTGACAAATGACCTCACCCCCCCTCTGATCAACAGTGTTAAACTCATCCTGTCTATAACTAAGATCTTCACAACCCTCCAAAGGACGATCCAGAGCACTTCCTTTTAAAGGCAGCACAGACAGCTTTAATTTCCATGAGTAATCTACCATTAGTAGCACAGGGAGAATATACAGTATTCATAAAAATATAAAAGGTCTCTCCCAGATACTCCCGGCAATGAGGGGAACAGGTTATACTGAATGTACTGTGCTGTGAGTTCCTTTCTAATCTTTTTTTTACTAACCTCAGGTGATTGTCCTCATTTTTTAAAAGATGAAAAAATAATTGACCTTGAAAAATTAATTACTTGTGCACTCGCGCTGCTTTCCGGGAGGGCCGGAGTGAAGCGAATTACAGGAGGAGACATTTTTCACTCCTTTATCAGCCTTCATTTCTCAGATAAATTTCCTTCTTATGCAGAGAGTGAGAGAAAGAAGGAGAGAGGGAGAGAGACAGACAGAGGGAGAGAGAGAGACAGAGAGAGAGAGACAGAGAGAGAGAGAGAGAGAGAGACAGTGGACAAACAAGGTGTGATGTTTCACTTATCAACGATTTTCTCCAGGCCTCTGACTCCATATGAAAATCCAGCCCTGCATCCCGCTGACTTAAGGAGCCACAGAGTCAATTACATTGGTTACAGTTGAAATACTCATCTATAATTTGAGTCAATTACATTGGTTATAGTTGAAATACTCATCTATAATTAAGATCATTATGGCCGTTTAGGAATGGAACGTATAGGATGCTACCTATCATGGTCACAGCTGGAATCAGATTTATTTCTCTCATGGTTCTTAGGTGGAGCGACACAAAGCAGTCTAAGCCCACCTTGGTGCAATCATACAGATGTTACTATGGTCTACATTCATGTATATCTGATCTAAGCTCACCTTTGTGCAATCATACAGATGTTACTATGTTACTACATTCATGTATATGTGATGTGAACGTTAGTCTTGCAATCTTAATTCTCACTGACAAGTGCATGTTGACTATCTGCTTTACCCAGAGCTAAGCTTTTCGAACAGACTGTACAGTTAATGTGGCACTGAAAAGGAGAATCCCACCATGTCTGTCATGGACAAAATAACATTCACTGCTAAAAGCATTTAATAGCACCTGACATAACCACACAGCACAAAGCCAGCTATAAAATACTGCATGACGCAGATACCACACTGATGATAACTTAAGCCTTTGGTAATGACCGCATTATAGGGCAATTTTCCCGTGATAATTGATTGTTTACCCTCCTTGATGAAACGCTTCGGGCACATTGGAGCTGGCTGTGTCACTCACAGCTTGAAATTAGTCTGACGTCTCAATGATGGCACATGCATCACAGGCAGACCTTGAGCTGCTCCCGCCTGCTCTCGTTAACTATCATTTGCATGGTTCCTTTCGAATCGAATTGGGACTGGTGCTGTCAGAGCTAGCATGTTTTAAACTTAGAACTGTAGAACAGAAAACAGTTATCATTGTTATCATTTCAGATATTATTACATTATGCTTTTCATGTGAGAGCAGGGGAGTGAAGAGAGTAGCATTTCATAGGAATACTGCATAAAGTGAAAGCATATCACCACTACTCCCATAACATCCCCCTCGCCCACGCCCTCTAAAACTTGCATTAGAGGTTTTAACGTCCCTAACTGCGATGGCACATCATCTGTTCCCTAGTTTTAAATACTCTCTGCTAAACATAAGCAGTCTTGGTCGAGATTTGCTGTTCAATCACAAGCAAAATGTCTCTGTGTGTGTGTGTGTGTGTGTGTGTGTGTGTGTGTGTGTGTGTGTGTGTGTGTGTGTGTGTGTGTGTGTGTGTGTGTGTGTGTGTGTGTGTGTAGACTTGCTCTAACCCGTGGCAAATTGTAAATATCCTCTTATGTCAGCAAACATCTGTTCCTCGCTGAGCATGTTCATGAAACAGGAAAAGCCACACTGCAGCTTGAAGTATCCCCTAATGCTTGCTGTTGCCACTATACTACCTCTGAGTTACTATGTTAATATCAGATATTCTGGATTAAAGGATAAAGCACAATGTTTTCATTGTGCCTTTAATCATATCATTTTATTTCACTGCATGCAAGGTCTCAACAACCAGTAACAGTGGAATGACAGTTTAATGGTCCCTGGCAAAGCTCTCAAAGATGCCTGATGACAGCATTTAATAAACCAGATAATTATTTGTGAGCAATGATCCCATCAAGGACTAAAAGACACATCAACATGTTGAGAGAACATTGAGCAGACCCAAAGCAGTTAATTGCCATCTAATGTTAAACTCCATCATGTTTGTCCCTGACTCTCACTCTAGCAGACAAATATGTTAACCATTAGCATAGTTGCTGTTAACCTCAAATTATCTGCCACAGTAGTTTTTAAAAGCCTATGAAATCCATGTTGATCCACACACTTACCAATCTGGCTTAAACTTCACTCTGGGTGAAGAAAACATCCTGAGGGGACTGTGGGTGTTACAATGGCAGCTGTTAGGATAATTTAACCTTTGGTGCAATCACATTTTGTTTTCTGGCATCAATTAAATCGCATTTATGTCCTTTTCCCTTCCTTCCCTCCTTTTTTCCTTTCCTTAATCAGACAGCAGGCAATGCTCGGTTAAAATGCAGCATTTTGTGAAAGTTTGGCTGCAGATGGGAGAAGAGAGGTCAGATGTGTTTGATTAACTGGCCTTTTTTACATCTATTTATACCACCATAAGGTGCTTCCATATTCATCGTCTCTGGTTACACATTGCATCAGTCATATCAGATTGGTCTACGACTAAAGCAAAATGGAGAAAAATGTTGAGGAAAGTATTCTCACTTGGCAAGACTTGGCAGAATTCAGTGTTTAATTAACTGTGAAGCAAATGCAAACTTGCCAGATGCTTGGTCAAAATTTGCATTTGTCTGTCAGTGTTTCTCGTTTCTTATGTCTTAAATTAAGTTTTTGATTGCGACCATAACCCTTTTGTGTTTTAGTTCGTGGAGATGACTTTAGTTTTAATCTGTAGCACATATCGAATGCTTTGTTTAATGAATGAGTAGCATCCCAGTACGGCTGGGCTTTCAAAGTGACATCACTTTCTGTTGCTGTCATTTAGTACAGCTTACTGAAGCTGACAATGAACTGGCAATATGTAAGGGGAAATTATGGGCAGGATTTTGTAAGCCCAGTAAGGCCAACAACAGAGCAATCAAGAGGGTGAGTATGTTAGACTGTGTGTGTGTGTGTGAGTGTGTGTGTGTGTGTGTGTGTGTGTATATGTATGTGTTGAAAAGAGGGATTCAGGAAAGAGAGAGAGAGAGAGAGAGAGAGAGAGAGAGAGAGAGAGTCCTCTGAGTTAAAGCTGCCAGTCTTTGATGTGTGCAGGCGAGGGAAGGCCGGTGAGCAATCTGCCCGGGTTTGGAGGAAATCCCATCGATGAGTAATGCTGACGTGATGGGTACCCGCCCACCCGTTTCACGAGGTTACCCCTCCACCTCCCCTCTCCTTCTCTCTCCTCCCATCCCCTCTCCTCTCCTCCCCTCTCCTTCCATCCCATCTCATCCCCTCATGGAACACATCCTCTGCACTGCAGCGTTTAGAGTTTAATCACTTGAAAAGGGACGGCTTTCCCTTTGATGCGTGCGTTAGTCATGCTCTGCATTAAACACACGTCAGAAGATGTGCATGTTGATGAGCACCTCTGAGGGCACTTGGCCGTTGTGTAGGGGATGCTGAACCATCACAGGGATGCTGATCATGCCTTTTTCAAAACTGAAGTGCTGGAACCATGACAATGAGTAATTTTCCCATTGGCGTTATAATGTTCAGTTGACACCTGAAGTGTCAAAACACACAATTTTGCATCATGAAAGAGAATGTGTCACAACGCTCCGTTTATTATGCTGCGATAAGAATGTTATTGAGCGGACTTACAGGCTTTGGTTTAAGTATGCCTGGATACACTGCATGATAACACTGTATTCTGTATTTTTTTCTGTTACGTTACTGTCCATGACCCTCCTGCTAACTAAACATGCTTTACATAACAAGTACTCAACTACATAACAAATACTCAACAAAATGATACTATGGATTAAGTACCCAGGCCCAAGGGCAATGTGAAATTGGTTAAATTAAAAGTTGTTCTATGATATACTAAAACTCAAAACTAAATGCATAAAGATTTGTGACATAAAACAGCAACAAGGTTATTCGGCCCAATGGCAATTAAAAGAAAATACTGAAAATAAACCAAGTCGAACTTGTAGAGGAGTTACTCTGAAACCAAAGCATACTAGACCACAAACCACACTGCAAAAAAAGGAAAAGAAAAAGATGGGTAGGTTCAAAAGACTGGAAAAAATGATCCAAGCCTCCAGTGCAAATCGCTTAACAAGCGCCGCCTTAGGAACATCAAACATGACGCAGAGCGACACCCCCCCACCCTCTGACTCACTCGGCCCGTGGTCTAACCGATGACGATCACAACAATCACATCTGCCTTGACTTCCACCGCTGCGCGTCACATGACAGACCAACACCCCAGCAGAACGTGTGACCGTGCCTCATCTCGCACAAGATCAGCGTGAGCGAGCAGCTCTGACGTGACCTTACACCCCACGTTCCTATCGACTTCCCACACGCTGCCTCATCAGGTGCGGCAGAGCAACTGCTCCCCCCTCCATCCACACTGCTTTGTCTTATCAACAAAAAAGAAAAATAGAAAGACCTGGTGTGAATGAAATAAGCATTCGATAGGGAGTACAGCAGGCTTCCACAGCTGATACAACAGCTACCTCCATGAAACAGGTATGATTGGCAGTCCAGCTCATCGCAATCTCATTGTCCTTTGTTTTAATCCCTTTTCAGCTTGGGATGTGTTACTGATATGAAATCATGCATTAGTTGAGCAATATGCAATCACAGTTTGTAAGTTCTATGAGATACAATGAGCTCCCTTACAGATAATAGCAATTGAGGATGGGTAGAGAGATATATCTTTGCCTTTCTGCATGCGTGCCTCTGTGTGACTTGGTTATCAACAATGCTGTGATTCATCTTGTGCTCGGGAGATAGAGATTAGGGTGGATACGAGGGTAGCGATGAGGTGTTGGATGCACGTGTAAGCATACACCGGAGAAGCCGCTTCTTTTTGTCTAAATGAGCGAGAGGATGTGGTGGTACAAGGAGAGGCATTTCCCTCGCCACCACCCCCCACCTCCACCCACCGCCTGCCCCTCACATAAGCCTACTCACAAACACACACACAACTACACACACACACACACACAACTGCACACACACCGCCACCCCTGGCTGCATCTGATCCCCACTGTTCTTTTGCAGTCACATATCCCAGTATGCTTTGCATACAGTGGAGTGACTGTGAAGAAGCGTGGCTCGGGAGCCCCTCGTCAACACAGCCGTGCCGTGCGGCGCGGTGGTGTGAAAACAGCTCAGCGCGATGACACATGGAGAGAGGGATGCAACCCCCCCCCCCCCACCAAGAAGGTGCCACTGATCCGCACGGTTCTTCTCCTTCTGAGGCAGACTCATGCTTCATCTCGGTATCCAAAACCAGCACTAGGGAAACACAGGTTTATGGTAGGAAGTGTTGTCACGACACAACAGGATTCCGTAACAATACTCTCAAAATTCTATTCTTCAGGCTTGACATATGGCATGTTATTGAACATATGATAAATATACAACATATGGTTTTAGTTTGGACAAAAGTAATACCTAAACTATAAATATAACTACAAATATATTTAGAACTGGTGAGAGGTTAACGGATGAAAACGTAATTTTCCTTAAAAGTGAAAACTCTAAATGGGGGCATCGATGCTCTGCCACATTTCCAGCAGGCCTTCTCAGTGCGCATTAATACCTGTCTTATTCACAATGCCCTGATGAATGTTTAAGAGACTCACACTCCAACTGTGCCTCAGCCCCTCAAGAATCAAAGCCAATTTGGTCTCATTAAAACTTTCACAAATTCATTAGCGCCGAATGTGCTCATTATCGTCCCATAGGAGGCTAACCAAGGGCTGCCTGTTAGGATGATAATTCAAAAACATGGTTTAATTCATCAACAACAGGGCCCAACTCAAATTAATACAGGCCACTAAACTATTTTGCTTTTAACTCTGTTCATCTTTCTCTCTCTCTCTCTCTCTCTCTCTCTCTCTCTCTCTATCTCTCTTTCTCTCTTTCTCTCTCTGCTCTAGAAGACTGTGTTGGATTATGTCTTACTGGAAATAACAATGAGGGGAGAAAGCGAGCTACACTACAGTTTTAGTTGACAAGACTCTTTGGGACAGAACAGTTGCATGAATACTTAAGCAGACCCAGCTTGAACCATGCCAGCTCTGTGTGGCTGTGCCAACCATTGTATAAAGATGTGATCTCAGAGTGGTACTTTAACTTGTCCCTGGTTACTGTAGTGTGTGTACAATATAGGAGGTGTGTAGTAGCATATAGCATTAGCGCTACAAGAACTGTAAAGACATAAATGTGATTGAGATGACCTCTATAAAATGTGAAGTGTTCTTAACTATGGCTCAGAAGAGAAGACAAAAAACTCCACAATGTGAAAGAAAGAAAAGTGACTTCACTAGTTACAAGGCCAATCTTTATTCCTATAATAATTTAATAATTCCTGTCAGTTTTATGAAGCCTGCTGCGCAACCCCTCTCCCTTCTGCAAATGTCTGGCTGAAACCTCAGTGCCAACAAGGCTGTAAAGTAGGCAACACCCAGTCATCTGTTCGACTGCCACTTTTCCTTGTTACATTTCTGTCAGTGCTCTCACTTCAATTCTGGCAGCTAGCTTTATATAAAAAAGCTATCAGGTCCAATTAGCCAGCCTCTGTCATTGTTTCCAGGCTGTGCTAATTGATCGCAGTGAAGTCTAAATTATTCTTGCACTGCTATTCAGTAAAGGGTCTGTTAGGGTGAAAGAAATGGTGAAAAAAATAGGATTTCAAAGTTTTTTTTTAATGCTTTGACACATTGTTATATACTGATGCATTTATCATTGCTAAGCTGCTGAATTGTAGACTTTCTAGTCAGACATTCAACCTTTTTGTCAGCACTTACTTTTCTTCCAACCAATTACATTTTTACATGTTCACTCACTCAATAAAGTGTAAAATGCTATTGAAAAATATTTTAAAACAATTGCTTATATTGTTAATTGGGTAACACTATACTTGCACCCAGTCTCCATAAAGCATTATAAACACAGAGGGCCTAATTTACTAACATTGCGACCGCAGCTTAATCTGCGCCTTTGCCAAACCGCAAATAACGCACGGTATTTTGCATCCTATTTATCAAACAAGAACATCGTCGCGTCATCTGCGCCTAACACCGCCCATTAGTGTTATTTAGCGCTCCACTAAAATAGGGAAGAAAGAGCCTACGTGTTCCACCATGGATGATGAGCTAAAATTAAAATTAGAGCTTTCGGTTCACGAGGTTACAGCAAACTAACCCAGGTAAATATAGAAACTCATAAATATTTCTCCGTTTAGCCCTTCCGTCCACATTAAAAGTTGTGATCACTTTGAATTCAAGACTGTATTTTATTGGTGAGCTGATTTTGGGAAATTCAACTTTTTAGCGAACATTGAGTTTCTGGGTTGCTATGGTTACCCCTCAGGGTGCCTGTGCAGCTTCATATTAACGAGTTTATGTTCACAAGTTCATATTCACACATATTAACATGAGTTAATCACACACAGGCAACTGCAAACTGTTAATATGGTTCCCTAAGCTAGAGATAGCTAGGATAGTTATTAGCCAGGTTAACTGCTCCATAGCATCCCGTTAAATAGTCTGGTAGGAATACACGACACCCCTTACTTTAAAACGGCGCATTCCAACACTGAAAACCAGGCTTTTCAAAAATGCTGCCCTAGGCAGATACATTTGAAAACTGGAGTTGTAGCGTGGACAGGGCAGGGACAACTGAAATTTTCAGACGTTCGGTTTGCTTGAACTATGGGTAAAAATACGGTTTAAAGTAAACCACACAATGACCGGCAATTCTGGGTAAAGCGTGGCCGAACAGCTAGCTGGTGGGACAATTTTGTATATGCCTATATTAAATGATATATCAAATATAAACATTTAACAAAAATAAAATTTCTGATGTTCGTATTTTTCAAATTTCTCGCAAGCACATAGTTTTCATTTAGCAGCTGATATGTCATGCTGAAACACCTCTTGTTTCGTTACTAATAGGGTACATAATTAGGCGCACTTTACGCATCTCCTCCCATCTCTTTGCGACGAACACCCACTTTCCCTTATACACTCCCAGCAGCGGTAATCTAAAGTGCGCCACCTTTGATAAATACGGTTTTAGGTCTTTACCCGCTATTTCACGCCTGAAACAGGCGCAATCCTGTTAGTAAATGAGGCCCAGAGTATTCATAATGCATGATAGCAACTGACATTAGTCTATACAATTATTTATAAATACCATTACCATGAGAGATTATATGGAGTCACATACAGTATAGCTCCATAAAGAGCATCTGGTGAATAAATAGCATTTAACATAATGCAAAAATGTAATTAGTGCCATTGTTTAGAGGTAAAAGGAGCTTTATTTTGCATTCTGATACTTCAAGCTGTAAGAGTTTGTAATATAACACTGTAACGCTTTACGAGTGCAGTCTTTACTGAGGACAAAGCTTCGAGCAATGTGGACACAGCAGTGCACATTGGTGTCTCCACCAAAGTGAACTAAATGTTTCCTGCTGTCGCGGACGCATCTCAGTGCAAAAGCTCAATCACAGTATCTGAAATAATATCTCTATGTCATGTGAATCTACAGCAGTTATTTTATATACTGTTATTTTATATATGACTATAGTTTTCTCTGTCCCTTCATAACCATTTGCTCTAAATAGCAATCACTATCCACCTTAAAGTACTGTTGCTGGTAATGTAATTAGCTATGATTCGCTGAAGCAGGAAATACATGAAACTCTCATTTTATCAGCAGGTCTCACATAGTTTTATTCCGAAGGAGAAAACATACGAAGAAAATGTGCATCTGTACTGCAAGTCTCTTTGCATAAAAGCCCCTGTTAAGTGAATAAATAGCGTAAATATGGACTGTGCTGATGACAAAATGTGTGTAATGTGTACTGTGCGTGCACCGTGCACAGACAGTGTCTGAGGGAGTGTACTTGCCACCATGCCAATAATTGTATTGCCCCTTCACTAATTTTCACTAAAATATCAACTTGAATGAACTTAAACTGAAAATATACCGAAGGTAGGCCAGTAACCTTATGCATTTTCTGTTGTGATGTGGCCTTGAGGCAGATTCAGGAATCAGGAAAGAAATCAGTACACAGCTATTTTCCTATCCATTCAGGCAGCTAACCTGACAGCAAAAACAGATAAAATACTTTACATTTCGGTAAAATGGTGTGTGAATTACTGGCAGCAAAAAAACAAGCAAGCATTAGTTTCTCAAATATTTAGCAGCATAATCAATACAGTTACAATTATTCAGTGAGAAAAATATGTTGAATCTTTAATTGGAAGTTAAAGTACATTTGGATTAGCTGCAGCCTCTATTGACTTATCTGGAGATAAGTTCCTGCACAACAACACCCACCCCTTTCTTAATCTTGGAATGCTGCTCTAATGAGGTGGAATGGTGGTCTGGAGACAGACCAAGTCCTATCGGATGACTGGGTTTCAGTGGTGAGCTGTTCAATCACACACATGTGGTAAGGGCAGTGTGTGTGTGTGTGGACAATTCTGTGAGAGAGAGCTAG
Source organism: Clupea harengus (assembly GCF_900700415.2). Taxonomy (NCBI): domain Eukaryota; kingdom Metazoa; phylum Chordata; class Actinopteri; order Clupeiformes; family Clupeidae; genus Clupea; species Clupea harengus. The sequence goes on from NC_045172.1 coordinate 15,564,395, forward strand.
AGAGAGTGTGTGTGTGCGTGTGAACAATTCTGCAGACTGGCATCTTAGCATGCGCTGCGCATACGGCTAAGGGCTCAAGCTTCATGCTGGGAAATGATGTTAGCAATGACAATGAGCGCTAAGCTAAGCCTGGCCAGGCAAACTGAGAGTGGTCTCTGGAAAAAGAGCCTTGCTATTTATTTGGCTTTGAGTGCTATCTGGCAAGAGGAAAGTTGATACCCCAGAGTGGCTCTGGCAGTGTGAGTCCACAACACACATCAAGTTACTGTTGACCTGAAAATGGCAGTTACTGTGTTGACAATCGTAAACTTTTGCCTTTTCCACATTACAGCTTAATTCTTACTACTTTTGTCCTCAGGCTCAAAATCTCCCATGTTTGGCTTCTAAGTTAATAGCTTCTGACCTACATTTAAGCGGTCTGATGTTGTATGATGTATTTAGAAGAGATTGATAAAGACATTGAATACTGGACCTGATGTTAGTAAAAATAAAACTGTACACAATGTGACAATGTTATTTGTATTGGACCACATGCTGGAAATGTAATGCTTACTATTTTACCAGCTTTAATATCAAATAGCAGAGATGAGTTAGTTTTCAAATGGCTGCTGGTAAGGTATCCAAAGGATTAACAGTGAATTTTATCAGCTGCACTCAGGTGTGCTAAACCCATGACTGGGATGTTCCCTTGATTGAGTACAACAGCATATTACTGTCTACCATACTATTGTTGGCTATTAAAGGCCATTGAAGCTATTGAGAACGGCCTAATAGCATTTTAGCACGTAGCCCGAGTTGTGTATTTTAGCATCTAACATGCTTGTTAAGGGAAGCCTTCTTGTTTAAAAGTGAGGAGATGCTATTTAAAACTACACACCTATTGATTTGGTGACCTTGGTAGCCTGAGGAAAACATTTGCTTGTTTTGCCAGGATCCAATAGAGTAGTGCCCCAGAAAGACAAAATCATGCTAATTGAGAGGGGGAATGGTGGCTGTATATATCCAACATATTAAACCTCAGAGATAGCTGTATACACCTAACATATTAAGACCTAAATGTTAAAGCCAGTAGCAGCAGGCAACGGGCAGAAATATAACGTGCGTTACCCATCACTCAGGGGAGTGCTGTAACATAAAACATAATGGTTAGGCTCAGGTCCCCATCAGGAAGTATTATAAGGGAAAAAGCAAAGCGGAGCCAGTGACCTGGGCGTCCCAAGGCTGCACGTAGCATTACATCCCAACCCAGCCGCGTGTCACAGGCTAAGCAGCTTTGTCTTAACCTCTCTGTTTGAGAGCCTCTCTGGGCTCCACAGGAAGGGCACCACACACAGGTTTGTCAGGCCAATCCATCAATAAACTTTTTATTTTATTTTCTTTCCTCCTATTTTTTAGCTGGGCAGGGGTGAAAAGGGGAGGCCCAGGTTCCCAGCACACGGAGCATGAAAGCCTGCTCTCTCACATGACCACAAGGTCATGTTTTCAACTTATAGCACTGACACGTCATGTGCTTCTGTGGCACAGCATACAAGGGTACGTTTATATTTATATATTTATTTATTTATTTATACATTTCTTTTTTTTTTTTTTTTTGTGAAACAACGTTCATGCATTTTTAGTGGAAATCACTTCCAACTGTGGTTTACTTGCTCCCATTCCCACACCCATGGCTTCAACTAAAATATCATTTGTGGAGGCAGAAATGTGTTGGTTTGGCTGCCCGAGACGTAAAGTGTGTCACGAGCCACAGTAAATCTCTGTAGTCTCTCTGTCAACCTCAGTCAATCTCCAAGAGCAGTTTTGTGCATTATCCTGTTTGTGGTCTACACCCACACGCATAGGTTATTATTGAGGAAGGCACATTATTATCATTAGTGTTTTCTGAAAAGCGGTTCAGGAAAATCAACAAGTGCTGTGATTAGGGGATCGAAATACATAATTGTTTCAAGTTAAATGGTAAAAAAAAACTCTGCCAGGGAACACATAATCAGTGACAAGTACATTCACTTTAATATCTTCCTCTTCCATCTGTTCAATTAATAAAAAAGAACATGGATTTGTTGCTTGACATGACGCCTACATGAATTTATTAACACTAACTGAGATTATACATTGCATAGCTAAATTATGATTAAGAATACCAATTCAGTTCTGAGCAAATTTACAGGTTTTTACTGTGGAACAGGTAAACATATCGTGTGTAAACTCAGCCCCCTAACTGCTTGCTCCTCACACACTAATCATCTCAGGATTTTTCCCCAGAACACACTGTGCCTCAACTGGTTTTCTGAAGCATAAGCATTCAGTTCTAATATATTTTTTACATTTTTATTCCATACATACAGAAGAGTTTTGATCCAAATGTTTTGACATACATTTTGTTGTCATTTAGGGAATTTAAGTAAATAAATAGCTATGACTATAAAAATGACTTCACTAATTTAAAATAACTAGGTTTATACGGCTTAAAAACTACAGGAAATAATCAAATAATCTGTTCAGCCAGACAGCCAGTGACCTCCAATTGCAGTTGCACACACACACACACACACACACACACACACACACACACACACACACACACACACACACACACACACACACACACACACACACACAGGGAGAGGAGGGAGAAGAAACCCACACACACACACAAAAACCCACACACCTGTCACAAACTTGGAGATTTATGTGCACTATACTTATGAAGACAGATTAATTCAATTACTTGCACAGTGGCCATCGCTTTCAAGAATAGCCCTGTGAGATCACGACCCAGCCTGGAGGTCCCGGAGCTATTCTTCTTGGTCCTGTAAGCAATGACTACACTTCTCTGCCTTACTGACTCATCCCAGGGGTGGACTGGGACTGGGACAACCCTCTATTCACTGCCAGGCAATTTCAGATACCATTGGAAGAGTTCCTTTGGTTTCCTACATGGTATCTGAATAGGATATCTTTTTTTAAGCTCTTGATAGTCGGTTTTATAAGGCAAATGTCCAATAGAGCAATGTCAAATTCAATGGCGTTCTGGTGAGCAATGGTATACTGGCAGCCTACATTGGATACCTATTAGCACTTAAGGAATATCCAAATGCAGTTCAAACCAGATGGGATTGGTCAGATTTGGCTTGACTATATAATTATCTTCTTTCCTAGACGGTAGAATTTCAAGGATGGTCTCAAATGAAATTTGAGTTTTGGAAACTGCTTAAACTTGCATGGAGTTTAAATTCCTTGCTGGCTATGCAAAGCAAAATGCTCTTCTGTTCAATCTACTAATATGTAAATGTTGATGTCAATTCAAACCATAATAATGTTGGTAGTGTGCAATCCTTGGTATTCAGCATTCTGAAGTTTAGCATAATGTCGATGTGACCTATGTCATTTTATCAAATGATGTTGTCCTTGTAAAGTGAAGTCAAAAAGGACACACTAAAATATGGGCCAGCATGTATGAAATGGAGGTAAGAAATACAAATCTCCTTCTGCAGAGTGCTCATATTTTATCAAAAGGAAGGCGAGAGAGGGAGAGGGAGAGGGAGAGAGAGGAGAAAATAGAGAGACAGAAAGATGGACATAGGGACAGAGAGTGAAAGGATCCCAGCTGCAGGCTGAACTAACTCAATATCCAGGAATGGGGATTGAGAGCAAAGTGAATTACAGCACTGAGGATATTCCAGTGTCCCTAACGGGGGGGAAAAACGCAGCAGATGAAATAAATAAATGAAAAGAGATGAAATCAAATTGTTGTGTATCTCATATTGCCCCCCCCCCCCCCCCCCCCCCTCCCTGCAATCAGGCCCAGACCGACCTTTGACCAACTCACATACTTCATGCTTGCTTGAAACCCCTCCCGTGTGGTATGGAGTGAACATGGGGCTGGTCCATATGCAGGCATCCATCTTGATGTGAAGGAATTACACAGAGAGGCAGCCTGTCCTCGGCTGATGGATTCTGCCCGCCAGCCATGGAGCGGAAGTGCTGGAAGAACCCCACTCTGTGTCTCCACTGAGAATTCCCATCCCCTCCTGACGGTCACTTTAGCTGACACAAGCCCATCACAACAACGCTTACTTATTCATGCAGGCTTCCAGGAACTACATGTATGGACACGGTTCTGGTTTCTTTCTCTCTTTTTTTCAGTTCATTTCTGCCTTTTTTCCATGGACATACACAATGACAGTCTTGCGTACTGTAAAATTCATATTCATTTTAACCGGGAAAAATAAGATTTCATGATGATGATGATGAGATTCTGGTGCACGCTGGTACACATGTGGTTGGTTTCTTAATAAATAAATCACAGCATGTAGAGCATCTCATTTAGTATTCTTGCTGTCACCATAGCCACCTTCATATGGCAGACTAAACCAGGATTTAGTGCATCTCTCTAAAATTGGAATAATGAACAAAATTTTACTTTATTTTCCATATTTGTGTTACATTTTATTAAATCAAATCCTTTGTTTTCTTCAAGCAGGTCAAATCCTGTAACAACAAATTGGGGGAATATTCTCTAAAAGTTCAAAAACAGGGTGTAAGTGGGACACATTTAATGAGGGCCTTAGAGATCGTTTTTGATGTTCCCAGAATTGTGGGAAACTTTCCTTACTGTAACATGTTGAAGCCATCCAGGGTGACATCCTCATAATCTCATAATTTCTGTGAAAAAGCAGTGTGGAGTTCCCTTGTATTAACAAAACTCACACCTGGAATAAGCCAGTTCCACACCTAACCTGAACATCCTGAATAATAGCAGCTTGGTACTACCATATTTCTAGCTCTCCCTCTCTCGCTCACTTACTTACTTGTCCTCTGTCTGTCTCTTTCCCCCTCTTTGCTCTCCCTCCTGCCCCTTGTCTCCCTCTCTGTCATCTCTTCTTGTTAATATGTGCATTTTCCTGGATGTCCATGTAAGAGTGAGAATAACCCTGAGCCTTATATTGAACTTCCGCAACAGAATCATCCCATTCAGAAGCTTCCTTCCTCGAGTTTTCACAATTATTTTGCTTTGCATTCAGGCAATAGCATTTCAGGTTAAATATTTGCATTTATAAATATTAAATATTAAAACTACGACAAACACTGTCTGCATGTCTTATCACTCAAACCCCTCTACAAGTGTCAACCAACAGTGAAACTCCCTTTACAGGGAATCTTAGATACTGAGCTACAGTTGTTGTGACGATGGTCAGGAGTTCATGCCCTTGATATTAAATCATCCCTCAAGAAAATGACAGAGAAATCTTCCTGTAAAAAATATGAAAATTGTGTGGATGGGTGAGGGGCAGGGTGGTTGCGAAGAGACTAGTCAGTAGACAGCCACTGACACATTTCTTCGACCGAAGCAAATTACGTTAAATTTGAATCCGTCACATTGTGAACATATCAGTTAAATGTTAATGATAATGTCAAGCATTTCAAATGCAACTGATGCTGAGTAAGTTAGTATCAAATACACCACAGCCATGATAAAAGGCCTGTTGCTGAAACACATAAAACCATGAAATGTCATAAAAATCACACATCTGTAAGTAATGCATTTGGCGTCCCTAATCTACCACTATAGCGCAAGGATAAAACTCTTCCCTCTCCGCTGGTAAGTTTGAAACACAAAGTACCAAGCTGCTTTACGGCTTACACTATTCCATTTTCGGTGACCCAGCGGTCAGCTCGCTCTGAGGAAAGTGCCCATATTTGTCTAATCCTGGAGATGTAAATGACGTATCGGCATTGCTTAAAACAGGTCAGCACCGGCCACCATATGGGTTCTGGTTGAGAGAGCACAACTAATATGCTCAAAGGGCTCAGCCATCTAGCAGGAATTTTTTCTTTCCGGGGAGGCTTGCGATGGCTTATGTAGCGCTGGGTCAACCCACACATCCATTACATTGGACTTGTGTGAGTACACTACCACACAAACATGACACATGATGAGAAGAGGGGGGGAAAAAAGGAAAAATATTGCCTCTGTGGTACACTGAGGGGGCCTAGATTAATCCTAAACTGCAATAGGGATTATTCAATAAAACATCAAAAAGTTAGCCCCCAGCATCAAGGCAGTAATCAAAAGTGGGAGTCAAGGACCTCTAAATAGGTCCCCACAAACATCAGGTCCCTATAAATAGGTAAAGGACAAAAAGGAGGGCATGTAAAATGGGTGTGGGATGGAGGGACAGATTCAAAGCCCCATGGGGTGTGGGGGGTGGGTGGGGAGACAGAGAGATAGAGAGGAGAGAGAGAGTGGCATGCCAACAGTTACTAGTTGTGATGCTCAACGGCCTGGCAAAGTGGGCGGCCATGGAAGATTGAACAAAGCCGAGGAGTGAAATCATCCGACCCACGCTAGGGCTATGGTGAGAGAGAGAGAGAGAGAGAGAGAGAGAGAAAGCAAAGGAGAAGATGTATTCATCTGCTCAATGCAGGCTACTTTGTGAGGCTCTTTAGCTGTAACTGAGTCTAATTGCTAGCATGATGCAAGGAAAAGCGCAATGTTGCTGCCATCTCCACTGCAGTTGTTTGCATGAGTGGGACTGGACGGTGGGCAATCTTTGCTGAAATCGATACACTCGAGGCATGTTGAGGATTGAGCTGCAAGGTATGCACATACAGTAGTGTCAGAGTGATAAAGGTATAGACTGACACACTTGCCCTGACACTTTAAAGATAAGTAAACTTGCAGGGGTGAGAAGTCATTGGAAACTTGTGGCCAGGCATAATGGGTGGAATGGACACTTACTTACAGACAGGGCTTTTCAGTGATTTCAACAGAAAAATCAGAACGGTCTAAATATTTGATTTGCCTGGGAACTGGCAACTGGCTACCCTCCTTTTAAAATCAGATATACTCACAAAGAGTCATAATAGAAGCCAGTGAAAGCTAACAAACCATACATTTCTGAGCTCGAGATAATTACAGATGGAGTCTGTTATTGATTTTTTTATTGCAGTCCAAAAACTGAGCTCCCCACAGTCGACTCCTGACGAAAGAGCCAGCGATCCCCATATTACAGCCATAATCAAAAAGCCATAATTACATACCCCGGAGTTCTGATTTATTAATTTCTCTCATTCGACATTAATGACACATCCTCCCATTAGTGGGGCCCCTTTCGCTTCTCCCCGCAGTGGACTGAAACAGCCACTTACATCGCTGCCATTTTCGGTCGCTGCCTGTCGGACACACTAAGAAGAAGTGAGGCTGCCATCGAACACCAGCCGAGCATTTTAATAACTTTTTTCTTTATTAACTCGCAAGTGCAATGCACTTAACACAAAGACACAATAACGGCTGACCTAATACTTGGGAACAAACTTGAGAAGTGGAGACCTGGCTCCAAGGATAAGTGATTTTTGAAAGCACAAATAACTTTATTTCTCAGCCAAATGCTGCATACAGTGGCATGCCAAAACTGTCTTAAATAATGATGAAATCTTGTCACATTTCTAACTCGCTGTGCTGTTTTGGCTGTGCTCATGTACAGACACTGAATATATGCAAAAGTTCAAGGAAATGTTGCTAAACTGAAAGTGGGTGTTTTCTTTATCTGCTTCAGACTGAGGCCAGCCTGGTGTAACAGATCCAGAGACCTAGCATTGTTTGGAACTGTTTAGAGACAGAGAGTGCAGCCTCTTTTATTCTTTTATTTTCTGTTTGACATATACTGCTAACTCCTCCAAGTCTGATGCCATACCTGAGCCTAATACAGCAACAAGCTTCAAACTAGATGGGAATACATCCCAAATCTCCCAAGTAAGCCTAGAGATCATACCTCAAAATATGTTTCAGAGCAGAAAAATATCAACTCCTGTAATATGGCAGAAAAACAAAACTTGAAAGATGTCCCAGCCAGACCTACCGTCAAACTTTTTATGGCGAGAGACGAACGTGGTACGCAGGTTTTGGCTTGTCTCCTCCACCAGGTTCTCAAACTCCAGCTTGCTCTGCTGACTAAGTTTATCCTCCATTTCTGATGTGCAGCAGGTGTAACCTTGGGAACACACACGCAGATGTTCACCTGTGAAACAAAGTGAAAGATAGGCAGACAGAGAGTGAAAGAGACAAAAAGAAAGAGAGTGAGTTAGGTTGAGACCATGGGGGTGGGCTCCCCCATGAAGAAGGGAAGCCATCAAACAGAAAGAGACACTGTTTGATCAGGATGCTTCTGCGAATCTGGATTCCCATAGCAGACTGTCTAATGCAGGATCACACACCAGATGAAATGGTAAAGTTGCACTGAGAGAGCACTACTGAACTTAATAGGCCTCGCTACTACACAGCACCCACCCTTACTAGTATCATACTTTAGATTTGGCTCACATAGTAAACTGAATTCAACTGACCTGTTTCTTTACAAACACAACACATTTACAGGAACCACAAAGTTCTGATCATACATATAATCCTTTACTTCAGGTTAGGGATACACATTTTGACATTTGAATTTGATCTATCACATGATTCCAGAAGTTGACATTAAATATGGGGATTACCATGGCTATGTCCTATGACCTTATCAGTCAGTCTGTGCGACAGACTCGTAGGTACAAACCTAAAACTATCCTGCAATGCAGCACTGTACCTCGTTTTAGTGGAGGAAATCAGTATCCCTCTATTTTATGGTCTAATTGGGCACATATGAGGAGTAGTGGACAAAAAAGGAGAAGCTCAAGACAGGATACAATTGAAAATTCATCTACGGCAGCTGGATTTCTCTCTTTCTTTCTCTCACTCTCTCTCTCTCGCTCTCTCTCTCTCTCTCACTTTCTCACACACTCTCACTCTCTCCCTCTCACTTTCTTTCTCTCTTTCTCCTCCTGCTTTTCCAAAAAAGCCACAGCCTGGCTTTTGCAATCCACACTTCATTGCATTTCCTTCCAGCCTGTGGTGATTAAGTGCCCTGTCACACTGAATACTGCAGTGGCACCTTCCTGGGCGCAGCGTTGGCAGCGCTGGCACATCTGGAGCCTGAGATGCCTTAATGTATGGCAGACAGGTCTCCTGGCTAATGATGGGGAGAGTTTAAATTACCTTCAGCTTGGCCATGAAATACTTAACTGACAGAGTGCAAGGGTGGGGGGGGTTGGGGGGGAGAGGTAGGGAGAAAAAAAACTAGGCTAACTTTTGACGATGCCATCTTCTTCTACTGAGGCCTGGAAGGAGGCGTGATAAATTCTCAAATTTCTCTGATGCGGCAAAGGGTAATGTGTATTGGATTCGGCTTTAGACATAAAGTGGATCTGTGCATGTGTAATGTTTGTGTGTATGTCTGTGGGGAGACAGAGGGAGGTGGGGGGAGACAGAGAGAGAGAGTGAGGGAGAGAGAGAGAGAAAGAGAGAGAGGGAGGGAGTGAGGGAGGGAGGGAGAGACAGAAAGAAAGACCTAGGCCCCATTTTTTTGCACATGCAGCTAATAACACCCATCAACAGCTCCTAAGTGCAAACATGGCTCCCGAGAGACAAGGGCCCTGGATGCTGATGTGGCTGTGGCAACCGTAGCCCCCTTGGACTGCAAATGGACTATTGGGTATTGCATAAGGCTCACTGGGATCAAATGCTGAAGAGCAACCCTCAGGTTGTGCAAGATGAATTCTCACTGCATTTTATTTTCAGCCACCGTTCCCTTGAGAAAAAGTTATGACTTTCATACACACAAGTAATGCCCAATAAGGAAAAACAAATTCAACAATTAGCCAGCCTGAAAAGGTCATGGCTAACCATCCATGTGTAAAGGTAGAAGTTGTTTAAAGTAGCATTCTCACTGCATTTTATTTTCAGCCACCGTTCCCTTGAGAAAAAGTTATGACTTTCATACACACAAGTAATGCCCAATAAGGAAAAACAAATTCAACAATTAGCCAGCCTGAAAAGGTCATGGCTAACCATCCATGTGTAAAGGTAGAAGTTGTTTAAAGTAGCCTTCATAAATAATAGAAAAAAATCATACTAAATCTGTCTGAAAGACCTTATCGCTTAATAACATATATGAGCTGTGGTCCCATCATTTTTGTCACACGTACGTATACAAACTTGAGCATGCGAGAGCTTCATCTTTAGCTGCTTAAAAACCAGTTCAGCCATATTATGTGCCATCTTGTTCGGGCAGCTGTTTCATATTTTGATCTGTTCGATCACAGATGTTGCGAGACATTGCTCTATAAATTCCTTATTACCAAAAGCCTGGTCATACACCGTAAATGTACATAATTATAGAGGGTGAGATAATTGAAGACAAATTGTAATCTGTGAAATTTCACAGTGACGTGTGTTGGCATCTGTTCACATCTGTTTTAATCAAAGACGATGTCGGCACCAGAAAAAAATTAAAAATAAAAAAATGAATAAAACAACCAACAAAGCTTTTTGCAGCATTTCTGAGAAAGATGACCGCACGTCAACATTTCTATCTCACACTTTTCTTTCCACTCTGTTCTAAACAGATGTGCCGAATCGTTATGGGTCATTATCTTGCCGATCCCAAACACGCCGGAGAAGCGCGGAGTGCATCGCAATTAGGCCCGGATCTGCTGACTGCGGAGCATCGCTCCCGCTCGCTGCACATCCAAATCCCGATGAAAGATGGGAAGACAAAGCCCATTTAACTCAGCCTGACATCAGGCAGCGAGAGGGCAGCTCCTTTGTGGAAGTTCACAAAGTTCCCTGGATTGTTGATATCATCATTTTTCTTTTTCTTTTTTGGGGAGAGGGGGTGGGGGTGCTTTTTTGGGGGAGGGGGGGGGGGGGCAGAAACTTGCACACAGGACTGATCAGGTTGGGTTTTTTGGTTTCACAGAAGGTGCTGAGAAAGGTTTCATTTTCAGTCCCCTGACAAGTTATCAGAAGGACAAAAGGTGTATTTACAAATGCCCCCCAAAACCCACAAAAACAAACAAACAAACTAACTAAACTAACAAACCTAGTATGATGCAAGCCTGGAAACAGAAGTACCCAGAAGTATCACTGTTGTGCATCCGAGCATCACCAGCATACAAAGCATGAAACAATCGTCATCTCCAACAACACCAGCAAAAGAAGCTGTGACATTACTGTTCTTGTCATCTTTCAATAAACTATCCAACACTCAGTTTTATGTTGATTCAAATAAGGCTCTGTCTTACAAATGATTGCATCATTGGATTAGAAAATGTATGCCTGTATTGATATTTAACAAGTGTGAAAAAAGGCTCCATGTGATTTCATTGATCTTCATCCAAGTCCAAGAAAATCCACTTAAATATTCTAAATCTGAGCTGTCTCATTTCAAAGCTGCTTTAACATAACTAAAAGACTCTTAACTTGCAGGCTAGATCGGTAGTTTTTTTGTTATTGTTTTTGGATGCATTTTCAATTACTCTCAAAAACCCAAACACACAATGCAGATTCTAAAATACATTGTAAAACAAGTGATGTGTAGTGGGTGTGCGCTTCACCCACCAGAAATGCATCAATGTGGCACAGTCAGAATGATTGAAACTATCTTAAGCATCCCGGCTGCTGATGGTTGCCTGCTGCTAGCCTGTCACTTGAGGACAGATAACTGTGGCTCTGAAATGGTGAGATGTCGACTGACAGATGTTTCTGACAAGGGTCTCAGGGTTGGAGGCTGTCAGTCATGAAAGCCGTGTCAGCTTGACGTCCAGGACGAGCCCTTTTGATTAAGAGTCAACATAACTCAAGTTTAATGCATGCCTTCACTGTGCTGCTACAAGCCTTTGGTTTAAAAAGAAAAGTGTCGGGGAAAATAAGCATTTGTGCCTGTACGTGAATGGAAGTCATTCTTGACACATTACGCAGAAAGGCTGCCATTTGGAGAAAGAAGGAAAGAAAGAAAGAAAAAGAATAGCAGAAAAATGTCAGAGAGCAACATAAAAAGAGCCTTTGAGGAGGAGGGATACTGCAGTCATCCTGGAGCAGAGCAATAACAGAGATTACGCCCCACAATGCTCCCCTGATTCGTCAAACACATCTTGCCATGCCAACAGCTGTGAATCAAAGTTCCTCTGTTTTTTTCCCACTATTTGCCGAAAGCACAGGGGTGAAGGCACTCTAAAAGGCATCATTCAGAGCTCCATTCATGTATTGTCAACCTCCCACACAATACTAGGATTTTGCAAATCAAACCCTTACCTAGGTGGAGAGGAACTGACTACTTAATAGGAGGCCCGCTATGTGAGGTCATTGTCTTGCTGACGTGACAAAATGTTGGGACACGAAATACGAAATGAAAAACTAGGGGGAGGCATTTTCAGCCTACCTAGCAACACAGGGCAAACCATTACAATTCATTATCATTAATTCATGATGTCATCATTATTATTATTATTATTATTATTATTATTATTATTAAGGACAACCTTATAGACAACCAACGATCACACACACACAAAAAATGGCCGACTTGAAACTTTCACTTTCACTAATCAGCGCGGCCTAAGATGCCGGCCAGACAGACTGAGGGATTTATCTACTTTAAAGCGAGCCAATGTTCATCAAGCCCAGGCATGGATTACACTGTCTGACATCATTCAAAAAGGGAAAAGCTGAAGATCACATAAGCACACTGCAGACACAAAAGGCCAAACAAAGGTGATTACCACGAGGGAAGTGCCTTTTGTTTCTCTTGGAGAGATATTTCATTGTTTAAATCCATATGAGTTGCGATAATAGAGTCTGCTTTTTGCCGACAATAATTAGCGCGTGGGTAATGAGTTCTTGATTGTGGCAAGAAAGACATTTACTTTCATTAATTGTCGTTTAATGAAAGTAATTAATGAGAGGACTAAGGCATTAAACAATGAGAAAGTTGCTACTTTTCACTGGTCATAAAACATGAATGCCAATGAGAAACGTTGTGTCTAGCCACCGTCTAGCCAACAAGCCACCGTTTGAGACTCCGTTAGTAGTAAGACAATGAAAAGGATGTAGAGTTTGGTTAATGCTTCAGGTTAGTTGACAGTTAGCCTCCATATGTTAAAAGTGCTGATCATTTACCAAATAGGTACTGATAGTTTATTGACTTAATTGAAAGTAATTGATCATTAAAGGAAAGTGTTACCTCCAGTGATAATGGAGGGAATGAACTGTAAAACACGGAGGTCAAGGAGAGGTCATAGAGACCGGGGTGTTCTTGTTAAGGCACTGAACAAAAGGCAGAATGAAAAGAAGCCAGACACATTCCAGCCTTCTGGTCTCCAATCATAGACACAGAAAACACAGAACACCAAGCATCATCTTTTGATGATTTCCACTCTCCCACCACATACTGTCTGCACTATGACAGCTCTGCTGTGAGAAGAAAAGACCATTTTTCTAAGTCTCAACCTTCACATTCAACTTTTGTAATGTTCCAAATTGCTCATTCATGCATGATGTTTTATCATCAAGTGTTTCTTTTGAACCCTGAAAGCCCGGGTATCCAAGGTATGTGCAAACACAAATCATTAGGCAGATCATTAAGCAGAGGCTTTCAGGAGGCGTCGGAGGCAGCCATGGGAGCCTGGCGTGCCCACTGCACTCATCCATGCCAGCGAAAACTTGAAGCAACTCTCTACGGTATTCATTAGTCTACCTGGCCACAAGGGTTTACCACACATGGTCACAGACATATGGTGTCCCCTGGACCCTGGTGGCAAAGTTTGAAAAGTGTCTCTGCCAAGCTCCCCGCCCCGGCCCGAGAGAAGGGGAAAAAAAACAAAAAAAACAACACAGGATGGGAAATGCTCTGCTTCAGTCAGGCGACTCGAACGACTGCTTCTTTGATTGACAAATCTGGATCAGAGAACACAGAGCCAGCACAGTACATGTGGTTTTTTTTGGGTTGTTTTTTTCTCTTGAGGTGTGCTCTGATGTGTCTCTGTTTTCTAATAAATTCATTTAGCCCAACTGTTGTTCACTGCCTCGCTGCTGTTTGTTGAGACCTTTTGTCACAAGCCTCCTAGTAAGTCATTCATCATGCAGTGATACTCTACAGGGAATTGGGGGGAAAATCGTCTGGAGCCCGTCCCGCAACCACAGGGGTGTTTCATTTTTCTGACGTCGGTTATAGCAAAGAGGGTGAGCCGGGATCACGTAGGGGTAACCGGAGTCCTACTCTAATTCCATGACTAATCAACTGCCAGGTCTGCTCCCCCACCCCCCCGTGACTGGTGTTTTCACACCGCAGAAGAAGCCACGCTCGATACCCCGGTGAGCTCCATGCAGCGCGAATAACCCTCACCCGCATCGATCCGCCATCAGATATGCCTTCATCAAAACCATTCACCTCCCCCAACCCTCGCACAAACGCCTCACTGAGCCGCTACGCAAGAGCAAGTCGGCCTCTGCAGTTATAGAGTGGTAGGCAGCAAGGGGTTGGGGAGTTCAGTACCCCCCCACCCACATGTGACCGTTCAGATATTAGCCTAACGCAACCAGGTCTGGTAGATCTCATAGATATCAGCCCCCTCTTGACAAGCCTCGTTTATCTGATTAGTATTTACGAATGGTACAGAGAGAGAGAGATGGGCAGAGGGCTGGACCGGGAGCCGGCACTGACTGAATGCAGAGAGAGGAATCCGCCTCCACACTCACTCCTCTTCCCTTTGTCTGGGCCGTTTGATCTGTCTAACTGCGGTGGCCCTCAGAGGATTGCCACTGAGCTCGGTGTCTGACAGCGCTCACGTCTCCGTTTTCATTACCGCGCTACAGTGCTAACGGCGCGAGATCTCTGCTGAGCCGTTTCAACGTTAGACGTGGAAATAAAAGGAAATATGTGTTAGGGTGAGTCTGGGAGGGCAAGTCAATAATTGATAATTATGCTTTACTCAGGTTCGGCACATGATCTGCATCTTACACAGAGAACAGGTAAAAACTCAGAATGTACAAATGCTATTACCAATACACTGAACGGTAAATGGACTACTTTTTACCTTTCCTTTTAGACATTTCCTGTGGGTGGCAACACTAGAAACACACTGGCAGTCTTTGGACGGTAGCACGTAAAGCATGGCAGATGTGCAGACGAGTTACATTCTTGAAAAGGGGGGGGGGGGGAAACTGAGTGTCCACCAACTGGATTAAAGTTTACAGGGGGATTGAGGGACTGTTTAGAACAAGCGTCTCATCTTCAAAGCAGACGGCACTGCTGTGGCCCCAGTCAACGAACGCGGCTAAATCCCGTAAGCCTCTCGACAGACACTTCATCCTTATCAATTAAACTTTAAGCACTTCATTGTTAGCAGCTCTTACAGTGTTTGTTTCCTTGCCATCGCCATCCCCATCATGTCTTTAGTGTATGCCAAGTGTAATAGCACTATCCATAATCATTATGCAGTACTTATCGTAGTGTATACAGAGACATAAAGGACAGTCATCGATACTAATGTGTGTATTTTTGTTGTTGTTGTTGTTAAATTTCAAATCCATATGCATGTACGCGCAAAAATGGTATCTAAGGATGTCCTTGCCATCTGGACATCCGCCCCATTGCCCACATCTCTCTCTCTCTCTTTCAACAATATCCACCGGGACCCAGAGACCCAAATTGAATCTATCCAAACAAGACGTGGCGTGCAATTCCCAAACCAAATGCCACCATATGCCACCACAACCAAAGCCCTGATGAAGCCATCCCCAACTTTTTAAATAACTTTAGAATTTGACATTGCCACAGATTGGTGGGCGCCCTGGCAAAAAATACTCACTAGTACAGTGGCCAAAGATGTGTTGTTTACCACATCCCACACTTGGGTGGATACTCATTAATATGTGTATGTTTTGTGTAAAGTGTAAGTACGGTAAATCTGTCATCTGTATATGTATATTACTATTATATACTATATTATAGTGTCATTAAAAGTGTAAAGTTATTAAAAGTTACACTTTGAAAGCTTGTCACATAATTGGTG
This sequence comes from Clupea harengus, assembly GCF_900700415.2. Classification (NCBI taxonomy): domain Eukaryota; kingdom Metazoa; phylum Chordata; class Actinopteri; order Clupeiformes; family Clupeidae; genus Clupea; species Clupea harengus. The sequence continues at coordinate 15,580,283 of NC_045172.1, forward strand.
GGTTTATTCACAGTGCACATATGGTTTAAGCTCCATCTATAATAAAAAAAGTGCACTTTGGACACAATGACTGTTCTGCACGGTCCACTGATGCAAAGATTCCAATGGACATTTACTGCTTACCCAGAATGCATCTGACATGACACATATTCTATGGAACACCAGAGCTCTTTTCCCTCAACTCCACCAGTGCTATAAAGTCCATTTAATGTCCATTAACATTCCTGTGAACATTTTAACAGTTCCCTGGTCAAATACCCAGAAACACTAATGACACGTCACAGTCCACTTGCAGGTTGGCGGCCCTTCTGGTAAATGTCATAGAGACCCCATTGGTTCAAAACTTCATCAGGTCACACACGCTACTGTTGGCAATGATGCATGCAAGCCATTAACGCACTCCTGAATCACACATGGAGCTCCGAGTCTCACTCGCTGGGTTTGGGCGGAAAACTCACGCTCGACAGTCATCTGCAATTCCCACTCAAATTATCGCATCATGCGAGAAGGGAAGTTGTGGAGGGAACAACTAATAAAAGACATACACCAGATAGAGAGAGAGAGAGGGAGAGCGAGAATAAATGAGTTAGTGAGAGAGACAGAAAGAGAGAGAGTGAATGAGTGGGGAGTGGGAGAGGCAGAGAGATAGAGAGTGAGAAAGAGTGTAAGAGAGACACCGAGCGCATGAGTACCCCTCATTAAAAGAGAGGGAAAAAAAGAGTGAGAGTTGGAAGAGGGAGAAGTGGATGAGCTCCATCCAACTCCACAGATGCTAACTGGAGCATGGCACATCTATACAGGTAGCAGCTGGTGCCTGGGCCTGGCCCAAGGAAAGCCCGGAGGGGGCCAGTGATCCTCTCCATTTTAGGCCCATGGTGGCAGCGGCCTTACTGTCTGCCAATCGGGGCGGATCGCTGGTGGCACTCCGCTACTTGCCAGCATGCAAAGGACATGTTGTCACCCCCCCCCCCCCCAGAAAACTGAACCATCTGCGGTGGTCCAAACTGTTTCGTGGGGTTTGAGGTGGGGGAGGGTCATGTCTCAAATACAGCCAATTCCAAATGACGTTATTATTGCTCATGTGTGGTTTGTTGAGAGGGACAATATGAATTTATTTCCTGTGATGCAAACACAGAATGTGTATGAGAGACAGACAGAATGCTTCTCTGCGAAGAGACGAAGACCCTTCTAGAATCTTACTGGCCGCAGGGGATGTTCACAAGAATTCAAGAGGAGTAATGAAACAACATTCCCAAGGCTAACCGAGCTGATAGAGCCAACTTTCGTTCATATCAGGTCAGAATAAAGTCAACAGCAATAAAAAGCATCTATGACTCACACTCAGACTTATAATCATCCATAATTCTCTTTTAATGAAGGGGGAGATGCCAGACATTCCCAGCCTAAGCGATCAGTAAATATGAACCTCTGTGTCAAGTACTGAGTTATACAAGTTATATTCCCCAACAAATCCACCAAAATCCTGACACTCTTGCTACTCTGATTGCACCATAACACCGTCGGCATGGATGTGTGCTCTCCAAAAAGGTGCTGTGCATTACGCATGCAATGTGTTGAACATCCACTCCTCTCTGCCGCCATAATAGATAATTTTCTGCTCCATTAGGGCCAGAAAAACAATGTCATTGTTTAAATATTAGTGCAATTCCCTGTGCCTTAAACGAGAAACGGAAGCAATCGCTGGTGGCACTCCGCTACTTCACCCTCTCTCTCTCTCTCTCTCTCTGAAGGCTTCAGAGATGTAATGGCGTGTGAATTTGCCATATGAGGTGAGGACTGGGAAATGTGGTTCTACGTCATGGACAATGGACTTTATTTTCATTGCAAAATACCCCCCTCACTCTCAAGTCTGTTTTATGTGAAGGCGCTAGAAATAGGAAGTTACATCCGTCCAGACGATTGCAATTATCTCCTGCTTTAGATTTAGTGCTTCTCTCTTTGTGGAATTGTACAAGATATTCCAGCTGATTTCTGAAGGGGGCAGAGACTGCCACAAAAAAAAAACTATAATGAGGAATTGGATGTTGCATCGACTGCCTTGACTATTGTTTTGTGGAAGGTTTTCTGACTATGCAGCAAATATCATAGCAATATATCTTTGTTAAATTCTAATTTCCCCCACCTAATGCCTCATTTGTCTTCTACAACGATACACTCACAAGACAACTTTAAGAGTCAGATATTTTCTCCTGTAAAATAAAACAAAAAACTTTGCACTTTGTTTCATATGCAAACCAAAAACCTTTTAATCTTAAGAGGATGTACAAGATAAAACATATTGCAATGTGCTATGCTATTAACTTGATCCATTTCACTATTATGTGAGAGATATAATGTCGCCATAGCACTTCCAGCTAAGCCATTTTAAATTCTAGGGAAGCGGGCTGCCCTCTTTGTTAGGACTGAAAATGTGAAAATCTATTCAGCAGAAAGCAAAAATTAATCCACTTTCTCATTTCCCCTGGACATTGTTAAGTTATAAGACATCTTTTTCTTCATTATCGTTCAAATTATAACAAACTAATGTCCCGCACGTGATGAAATCCCCCGGCCATCCATGAAAGGCGTGAACCATTAACAGCAGCAAATGTACTAACTTCCCTCCGAACTAACAAATTAATGAAAGAAGATCACATTGTCACTCCTCCTCACATCACAGTCATCACTTCATTGTAAGTGGAAGACTCCGAGGAACAGTGGAAATAACTTCTGGGGTGCATGAACAAACTTCCAGTGTTTCCATGGCAGCCATGCCATCATTTATTTGTTTTGCTAAGACGGTATTTACTGATTACCTCCCCTTGGGTGCAGCTTATGCCAGAACCCATCCACCATGTAATGATTTCTGTGCATAAACAACAATAAAATGAGTCTCCCAGGTGATTGTTTTTATTTGTGCTCCTGACACCTTGGTGTTGTTTGAAGGGTTTCTAGATCCTTCTTTTTGCTCCATGCAGGCAGCCATCGCACGCTTCAAATCTGCCTGTCTGTGCAGGCTGCAATTGGGGGGCTTTGATACGGCTGTCCCTACAGGATGCAACAAAGTATGCAGAAGAAAAGATGGGAAGACGGCAGACAAAGGCAGCTCCACCTGATGCTCTGACCACAGCTGCCAGTAAGCCCATGGTGCCTGCTTCAAACAGCACACCCTCTCGTTGAAAGCACGGTTTGAATTTCACCTATGCGGATAATGTAATTTAGAGTGTGTTTTTATAGAGGCCAAGTTACATCAGGCAAGGGGAGGATTCAAGAGTAAGATCGTCACTAAAATGTAATACAGCATAATACTGTTGCCTGTTGTTATGAGGTTGGTGGACCTTTTTAATTCCAAAAACATTTTGTTCTTTCGGTTTGTCTGTTCATATAATTGAAAGGTCATGACTGCTTTTGAATATTATTTGTACAATGTTCATGCCCAGTCCATTTAAGCTTTGTTTATTTTCGCAAGGTCTTTTTTTACACTCTCCCCTCTCCATTTTATCTGATAACCACTGGACTGCATCAACGTTCTTACCCACCTCTCTCTGTCTCTAACACACTCACACACACACACACAGCACAGCCTTTCCCAGCCTTAATCCCTAACGTGAAAGTTCAGATGGATTATACACTCATCCAGTCAGCTCTCCTATCACACGAGCCTCTCTCTCTCTCTCTCTCCCTCTCTCTCCCTCTCTCTGTCTCTCCCTCTCTCTGCCTCTGACCCTTTGCTCTTTTTCCCCCACATCCCGTCTTTCATTCCCGTGGCCCTTGTTATTTCGTGGCGAGGCCACTCTAGTTCCCCTAGTTCCTCTCTTTTTCTCCCTTGTCTCCCACAACACACTTAATCCCTCAATTTACAATTGCTTGCGGCCCTTCATTTAAACTTATTTCTAGTTTCTAGTTTATTTCTAGAGGATGTTGGTGCGATTGGGGGGGGTGAAGTCTGTAATCCCCCCAATAGCAGTACTGATTTGGTCAGGCGACTGATTGAAAACTGAGAGTAAGCTGTGGCAGTCACCTAAGTCAGTCTGGAGCACCATTGGTTTTCACAGCTCTGTCTGCATACCTTATATGGCGTTAAGGGAAAGGCGCTGCACTCCGAGCCCTGACTTTATGCATTTCACACATGGATGCTTACAGAGGTTTGACAGATTCTCTATGGCCAAGCAAAGGGGCCTGCTTTAATCCAGTAAGTTTCAGGTGCGGCTAGCAAAGAGGAGACAGCCCTTTTCTTCTCAGGAAAACACACAAAAAAAAACATTATGGAGGGAAAAATGTTCTTGAGGGATAAAACAACAATTCCAATACACACCTCAGTACATCGGTTAACTTTTCATGCAAAATGCACTACAACCACCAAAGAAAATACTTCATACTTCATACCAAAAGTGACTCAGGCAGGCATAACTATAGCAAATGCTGTTGTGGCACTGGAAATACAATGAACTAAAAGACAAACATTTTGAAGCACTAAAAATGCATTTATTATGTGTTGCTGTATCCTCTATTTTTGCATAAACTAGTGTTGCAGTACAAAACGAAAAGAAAAAAGTATGTCACCTCTTTACAGTATCTTGTAATACCAAACAAATACATCTGAAATGCTGCAACATGTTTCATGACAGCAATATGTTTCATGCATTATTCAATTTATGTTGTTTAGTAGAACAAAACGTGTGTAGATGCTTTTCAGTTCAGTCAGTGGAGAAACACATTACCACTAGAAGTCTACGGAAGCCCTAATGCTGATCCATGGTGTCCTCTGTATTTGGAATCAAATTTTTATGAACTTTACATTTACTGCAATATTCTCCCTTGACTTACAATAAATCTTTAGAAACATCTTTAGCATATCTTATCCACCTCTAAAATCTTCAACGCCCTACAAATATTTCAAGCCAAGGAGCAATCATGACACCAAAAACATCTGGTTTGCCTATATATACAGACAATACTGTGAAAACCACTATTAAGTGTGTGTACATTTACTGTGTGGTTAATAGCATCAGAGGTAAAGTGACTTGTGTGGCTGCCCAACAAGCAGCCAGCGCGGGTTTTGGGGCAATGAAGGATGACATTTTAAGTCACTTTGGATAAAAGTGTCTGCTAAGTGCCAGAACTTTCCTGTAGTTGGATTTATTTTTGGGTTGCTTTGTTACTCACAGATACACCCCATGACTTACATATCCAGCAGTAATAGTGGAAAAATGTCTTCAGGGAAAACTACATCTAGATTTTCCTTATGTACATGCACATTTCAATGCAAATGCTGTATTACCACTTTTGTATAGTTGGTAATGAGTCTGAAATAAAAACAAAAACAAAAAACATAACAAATCTAATGCAAACATGATATAAAGTGTATGTGTATTGTATTGTATTTCCATCTACAGTGACCTACATTTTGTCCAGTTTTGAACTGAAAATAAACTATTTTGAACTATTTTGTGTATCTAAATGCTTGTGGTGAACATTGACTGAGACAGGAATCCATGAATTTCAGAAGAAGTGGTCATTGAATGCCTTTTGTATCAAAGCAATGCAAAAGTATCACAGCTTAAATCGTATAGTCTACTGACATGGTGAACGTGTTAAGTGCTTTGTAAAAGTTGGCATGGAAATGACTGTAAAAAACTGTCATGCCAACAAGCAAACACACAAACTGAGTTTCATCAAAGTGCCTCGTCTTGGCACTAGCCTCATTAAACCCACTGGAAAACACTGACACAACAACCTGCCACACACTCTGCTCGTGCACGGATAATAATACATCATTGTGAAACAACATGATTAAAACATCTCATCAAGTGTTCTGTGAAACCCACCCACACAAGGACAACAACAGTACTATGTCACCCATCATTCAACTAATCCCATTTAAACCTTGACAAATTAACTCAAACTATTAGAAGCAATTCAAATCATGAGAATCATTAAGTATATGGTCCACATTATCATCATCATACAGCTTTATTAGGGCCTTAAATGGATTGTAGCTTGCGGTGCTGTTCTGGTTATTTCACAAGAATTATGTGAATCGCCATGAAATAATATTATTGAACCCTCAACCTCAAAACATTAAGGTGATTTTCTATTCATATGTGAAGACACACCAATGAGTTGTTCTGTGAGTAGGAGATCTAGGCTGAATATGAATTAAACATAGGCTACCGTCTTCAATTACAAACACGATGTTACACATTACAGTTTTTATACTAACTGTCTACCAAAGTGTTATAAATAAAAATAGGGCTGAACATTATTAAAAAGTGTAGCCCATGATTCTAAATCCATTACACTTTTTGTCAAATTCAGTGAACTGCTCCTCACGGTCCTCTAACTGTCCATTCAGAGTGTGTGCCCAAAAAAACTTGTGTGTTCGTACACAGTCCTGGCTCTGTAAATGGGAAACAAACATAGTGGCTCAGACCTGCGCCATAAACAAGTCCAGTCCAATCAATACATTGCTTTGGGAGCACGGAGGGGGAGTGTAATTTGATTGGCTGTTATGAAATATTAGCTAAAATATGAACAACCTTCCGCCAAAACCATGGATTGCCAACAGAAACACATAATGTATTACACCCTCAACCTACTGACCATTCTTTCGTGAAGACCCAGGCTTCGGCCCAACACTGTCCATTGATGCGGCCTTCGCAGCTTTCGATTTATGTAACAGTTAAGCATGAAGGCATCAGGGCCAGAATAAGACAAAGCGCTTGGCCTTGTGGCCCTTTAATGATGCCTCCTGAGTGAGCGGCCCGCATGTGGAACCCGCGGTGGGAGCCCCCCCCCCCCCTCCGGCTCTTAGTGCTTCACAGTAGCCCTTCCCTGTAGGGATCATTCAAAGCAACTATTCAAAGCAACACAGTCCCCGATCCCTCACCGCAAATCCCTCTCTGTCTAATTAACTCCTTCTGCACCCATAACCCACATTCAAAAATAGGTGCTGATCTGATTTAAACTGTAAAAAACATACCCCTCCTCCACACACACACACACACACACAAACACACACACACACACACACACACACACACACAAACACACACAAACACACACACACATGCACACATCAATATACACACACACACAAACACACACACACACACGCTCATACACACACATGCCCACAGACACACAGACACATGAATACACACACACACACACACAAACACAAACATGCACACGCACACACACACACATGAATACACACACGTGCACACACACACAAATGCACACACATACAGTACACATGAATACACACACGCGCACATACACACACATGCACACTAGGGATGGGCATTCGATTAAATTGTCTTAATCGATCGTCGGGAGAATTAACGATCGATTTTCGATTAATCATTAATATTTTTATATTAAAATTCACTATTTATAGGCTATATTAAAATGCAGTGAAAATAGAAAAAACACAGCGTGTTTCCTCATTGAGATATTTATTACAAGATGAACAACTCTTGTGGCAGTTAAACTTACAAGATGGACAACTCTTGTGGCAGTTAAACGGGATCCGTTCAATGGTTACACTTGAAAATATGCGCTGCTGTACTCTTAAGCAGCGGAGCCGACAGCTAGAAGCCGGTGCTCATAAACACAACTGACCTTCGTTTTTTTTTCTCTCTAACTAATTAATCTCACATTTTGAAATTCATTCATCTAGATTCATCGTGATTAAAAGTTTGTTTTCTTCTAAAGACTAAATCTTATAAATTAACGAGTAATCACTTCATTCATTATTTTAGACACTGTTGTTTAATTGTATTTTGTTCGTGCTCTCTCGCCATCAGCCAAGGAATGTATGCGAGACACAATGGTGCCCCTCGACGGTAAATCGTAAGAATTGTCCCCTGAAGCAATTCGAATCACCTCAGTCAGCCCACCGTCTTCAACTATGTTGATGGGCCGACAGTCACCCGCAACCTAAACTGCTACAGCGTTGGTAACCTTTTCACGGACTGGTCTAGTTAATTTCCTAGAGAAGTCGTGGAGTGTGGGTTGGCGACCATCTAACCTGGGACTGCTTTCTGTCGGGTGCTTTGCATTAAGGTGATAACTTAAACACGAGCTGCTTCTGTGATAGCTACATACAACTTTAGTTTTGTCAATTGTTCTGTCATTTTGCCTCTTAAACAGAAACATTCCGCCCAACAATCCCTCAGCTCTCTCCATCTTCAACTACCGTCTCGGTCTCTTCTATCTAACTGACTGCAGACAAGGGGCGGTTTCGTGCCACGGGTCAACGCGCACCGGAAGTAAACAAAGTTGCGTTAACTGCGTTCAAATATTTGATTGCATTAATCTCCGCCACAATAATCTCATAGAATAACGCGTTAACTTTGACAGCCCTAAAATAAATAAATTACACGCACACTACGCAACAGAACATGCATTAGTTTTAATCGATGAAAAAATAATTTCATCGAGGAAATTCTTAATGATCAATTAATCGATCGTCGATTAATTATGCCCATCCCTAATGCACACGCACACACACACACACACACAAAGACACACCACCCCCCGGCTGGTTTAATGTTAAGTAAATTGTCAAAGTCGTGGGGCGTCTGTGGAGGCAGACTGTTGGGAGGCTTTTACGGTTGTTGAGTAGGCATGTTTTATGTGGAAAACTCCTACGTCTGCCTCCAGCAGGGATTTGGGAGAAATCTATGAGCGCGGTTCTGTACGTCTCTGTGTCTTGCCTCACACAGTCTAAATGGGTGTCTAACTGGGAAAACAAAGTTGTTTGATGGTGTGGCGAATGGCTGTTACACACAGCATCACTGTAAATGGGGAGGCAGGATCTGTGACGGATTCGAAACACCCACACACCACTGACACATGCACACAGAGACTCTCACATACACACACACATAGACACGCACACACACACATACAAACACACACTCACATACACACACACATATAGACAAGCACAATAACTCACACTCACTGACACTTACTACAACTGACACCACAACAACTACAACAACACACCTGAACACACACATACAAATTCATAAACACTCACACAAACACACTCACTCACACTCTCTCTCCTCTCTCTCTCTCTCACACACACACACACACAGACACACACACACATGTGCGCGCGCACACACACACACACACACACACACACACACACACACACACACACACACACACACACACACACACACACACACACACACACACACACACACTCTTCCTCTCTCCCTCGCTCCCTCACCAACACTCACACACACGCACACACGCACACACGCACACCAACAGTGGCATTTCATCCAGCCCTTCTGAAGCAGGCCCTGAGTGAAGGTTGACTGGCATGTAATGAACTGGCTGACAGTAGCTTTTTGCTGCAGAGGCATGAAAGGAGATGAGCTCTGGAGGTAGAGGCAGCGCAGGATGGCTTCAGCTGACCTGTTTCAAATGGAAACCATCTCAGCTCTCCTTTTCAGCTCTCTTTACAATGCTGTGACCCATTCCCACGCCCTCCTCAAGAACAACATTTATACACTCGGCCCGTCTATGCAAGAAGCTATAAACTGTTTCAAAATTCATAGTGTTAGCGTCTGAGAAGTTCACAGTTCAATGGTAAGCCAACTATCTAATCATAACGTTTTTCTTCTGCTATAGTGCTAAACCTGTAGCAGGAAGCCTCCACTCTTCAATTGGTTTGCAACTTTACATTGAAAAAAAAAGCTGCAGCAACACTACAGAGAGGTTCTAATGAATGCAGTCTGAAAATGCTGACTCCAGAATTTATTTTAAAACATATTTTTTTAAGTCAGGTCTGCACCGACAGATGGTCTGCGAATAAAATCTGATTTTGAAAACATTAATTTAGATCATGTTTACATGTATTTTATTTGTAAACAGTTTTGTCCCATGTCAATCACTGTACTGGGGTATATTTTGTCAGTATGCGAGCCCCAAGCTAGCCTACAGTGCTGCTTGTAGGCTTCTATTCAACGCACCATCCAGTCTTTAGAAATCCTCTACCAACACTTTCAAGATAATCCTATTCCACACAATTGCTGTGGTAGAATTGGAAAGAACTTGCCGAGATGCCATCATCGACCACCATCCAGTTTGCCCTATAATTATAATCACTCACAACAGGAGGAAAACATAAATGTTCAAACACCCACACCAGCTATGTTTCTGAACCAGGAAAAAGAGGAAGCGAACGTGACAGATTTCCTAATGGTGCTGACAGAAACTCCAAGCACTGCAAGAGAGGACAGAATAATGTAGTGTTGGTTTTCTATGCCACGGATGGGTCTATGGGTCTGATAGAAACCTCATCAGCACCTTCATAGCCCTGACAAGGCAAAAACAAAGACAGGAGCGCTTGGACTCTTGCTCAAAAGAAGGCACCTTTTTTGGACGGGGGTGGGGGGTGAGGGGGTAAGGGAGGGTATGTGTAGAGCGATAGCTGCTCATTGCGTAAACCCTTTTATTATGCCCCCCCCCCCTCCCTCTTTCTCTTTTTTTTCACCTCATAAATGTCCTCCTCCTTCGAGTGCAATCTAAAAGCCTGTTTCCTATCTGTGTCGTGAATATAATCTATCTCTGCTGGTCTGTGGCTGAAGTTGTCAAAATAATTAACTTATGCAAATGTGGTCTTTCTTCCCCTCTCCCTCCACTCTCTGCACGTGATAACCAGCATTCCCGCATTATTAGCAAAAGTGCACGATGTGACCAGAATTGCCTCTCTTACATGATGCAGCATCCAATGAGTTGGATTACTTTAATGCCATCGCCTAATCTGAGGACGGGCAGGAGACACCTGACGCACTTGTGTTAGCATTGCTAATTAGCAATAATTGAGTGCTTTCTTCAGTCTCTCTCCTGGGGCCAGCAGCGAGTTTGAAGCGCATTTATGCAAAGATGATTTCAAGACGTTAAAAATCCAATTACACATGGCTGGGGCTTTTTCTACTGAACTGGAATTAGGTTTATCTTTCCTTGGAAGACACATACAACCCCCCCCCCCCACACACACACACACACACACACACACACAGCTCTCGGCAAATGTGCTTGAAAGGACAAAAACAGAGTGTCCCCTGACATAGTTAAAAGCGCTGTGATTTTAACAAGACATATCATGGGCATCTTACTCACGGTAAATGTTCAGCTTTTTCACAGAGTTCCATGGCTTGTTGCTCATGAAAATATAAACAAATGCCCTGAGTCGCAGATGTACCAACACATTAGCACTGTTTTGCAAACGTGCGCCTAAAAACATGGCGTGGTATGTACAAACCCCACCACACATTCCCAAAACCGCATTCTTCGTGTTGCAGGAGCGTACAATGATAAGTTGCACTTTCCCTACTTATGCATATGCATTTATGGAAGTGGTGTGGTAGTTTGGGGAAAAACATCAGAAGCAATGGAAGCAGTATACCAGTTTTGCTCACTGTGCAACTTTTTTTTTCATTCGCCTTTTTATGTCTTGCCATCTCTTGTTCACTTAATTCACTTCCCTTTGTGTAGCTATTACAGTATTGATTTAATTAAATTAAAATATTGATTTGTTAAAGCCAAATAGGTATTGGTTGTTTTGAGTTGTTGTTTAGGGCTTTGGAATATCTCTTTTGATTAGCATAAATATATATTTCCTGCTCTCGAAACTTTTGTTGTCTTTTTATTGTCAGTGGGCGGCTCAATAATTCCGGTTAATTGTGCTTCAATTAGTGATTCCTTTCTGTTGTGAGTGCCGCAAATTACGGTTAGATGTGTGGTCACATGTGTTGATTATGCGATCAGTCGCAGGTTTAGTACAGTCAATATAAAATGAAAAGACACGGCATGCGCTTTCTGCGGACTGGCCAAGTCGCTGCTTGTGCTGCGCTCTCTAACGTACTGTACATACATCTGCCTCTTAAAGGATATGGTTATTCTAGAACAGGCTATCTGTGCAAAATACTGGATAAATGCAACAAATGGCAGTGGAAGATGCATTTGAAGTTTGTAAGATTTCCTGCTTACTTCTTTCAAGTAGTGGTAAAAAGTGCGAAATGTAAGAAATAAAAGATATTTTAGGGCAGGCCTGCATGTGCCACAGAACTTGTTGCCACCTCATGCAACAACTGGTTTTAAGATACTTCAAACTCATTTACATTTGCAGGCAGTTTATCATGGAGCTGCTGTATCACCTGACAAGTGTTTTGTAATCACATTCAACATTATTCTCCTCAGGAGACGTGTTGCCATAGATCACAGCTACATTTCAATCACACACAAAAAAAAAGCCTGACATCTTTTCATCAAAATGAAACACAAACTAGTATCGCTCCAAACTTTGTAATATACATACAAGCCATTTTATAAATCAAGATACCCGATACTGAGAATACCAAGAACAGATGATCGTAGCTACCCTGTGCTTTTAAGCACACCTTATATGATCCCTTAGATGCTATCAGGTTTCTCAATATTCCCTTTGTCCCTTTGTTGAAAAAGGTAAGAAAACATACTGAAACCAAGAACACAGCTAGACTAAATACATATTGATTGCTATGAGCATACTCGGCTCATTCTCTGTGCTTTCAGCTGAAATTTTAAAGGCTTATTTATTTATTCTCTTACTTGCTTACAGTAATTATACTTGGTCATTTGGTTGGAATAAATATCACGTTCCACGTACGCAAGTCGTACCACAAAACTACACACACCTCTCAGTGGGCCTTTATTTACACATTCTGTCATCTCACAAAACAGGGGGATAATCTCTTGGGCTTATATATGGATGATACCTGATCCTTAGACAGATATTGCTAACAATGTCAGCGAGCCTTTTACAAGCATGCATTCCTCCTGAACTCAAAATAGAAATGCATTAAGAGATAGCATGTTTTGGTTTCATCGGTAGCTCCGTCCAAACCCCATGCGAGATATCATGACGACAGCACAGAATCAATATGGAAGGCTCGGTACAGCACAAGCACGCAATTATTCACCAGATCCTGACGAATCCCATATGCACAGTTCATTTTCACATTTGGAGATACTGTGAATAATCAGAGTAATCTTTATTCTAAAAGGACACTTCTAAGTCTCTGCATGGGAGCTATTATCACAACATCAGCAGCCTACCTGGGCTCCCATTTACAATTCTAATACCAGAACATTGATGGTGGTTTGTTTTTTTTAGCCCAAAGTTTTGCCACGCCATGGAAATGAAAATTCATTAACTAGACTAGGTGTGCCGATATGATAATAACAAGTGTGGCGTTACAGTAAATATATACACACTCCATATTGTCCATATGCTGAAGAAAGAAAAACCTGTTTCTCATACTTTATCTGAGCTTGACATTAAAAGAGCCTCAGTATATCATATGCTCTCACCCAGATGTGCACACACACACACACACACGCACACACACACACACACACACACACACACACACACACACACACACACACACACACACACACACACACACACACACACACACACACACACACACACACACACACACACACACAATTATAACTGAACGACACCACAAAACAAAACCCATTTTTGACAATGCCAGAATGTTGATGGGATCAGGCCCTGTTCTGGCACATCCTTAGGCAAGAGCCACTCCAAGGTTTAAAGCCATCTGGGCATCGGCTGTACAGGACACGACACACAAGAACCTTATACACTCCCCATCCATACGCTTCAAAAAACAATAAGAAAACCTCCCCTGCCCTCCCTCTCTCTCTTTCTTTCTTTCTTTCTTTCTTTCTTTCTTTCTTTTCTGCTCCTCTAAATCAGCATCCCATCCTCATGCCGAGGCCCTGAGCGAAGCCTGTTTGTAGAGGCATCCACACCATAATCAGTGCAAACGGATGTCATTCAATACCTTTCACTGCGGACAAATAGACCAGGCAAACTCCAGGCCACGATCAAAGCACCCCGGAAACAGGCGTGACATTTAAGGGGCCGAGATTTTCATTACACAACGCGATTACAGGTCCGGAGATCATGAGAGAGGGAGGGTGTGTGGGGGGGGGGGGTGCTTGGGTGGATGGCACGCTGTGAGATTGAATCAGCTCCCAGCCAGCCTCAGACACAGGTGGATGTGACACCACGAAACACATCTGGATCACTCTGATCCTGACAGACAGGGGTGCATGGTTGCACCTGTGGATGTGATTCGGCGATGACGCACATGCTCAGTGTCTTAGATGGCTCTGTGTAAATGACTATATGTCCATTCGTGCCTCCTTTCTGCAAAACTGTCTTTAGTGAGCGGATACTGTAGGTGACCAGGTGGGGGAATACAACATCAAAGACACTTCTGTTTTGAATGCCACTGTAATCTGTTTCACTTATGAGTCATACACATACATATCAAGCCCGTCTATGGTCACAATTTCATAAACAGTTACATGTATTTTCTATGCGTCATATTGCAAGCTTATAAGAGAGAGGCATATTAGAACACAACCTCACAAGAAACATTCTAAAAATGTACAGATAAAGATGTGAGTGTTCTACAATTCCATTACTTGATATTAGAGGGAGAAGAAATGATGAATCTAGTCAAGATTCAATCAATGAATAAATAAATCAATAAATGTACTTCAATAAATCTACTTCAAGACTACTGGGAAAAAATGCCCCTGGGACAGCCATGATCAACAGTAACTTTAAGCCACAGTCCAAAACACTTGCTTCAAAATGTGACCTATGACATAGTTGGCCTGCTTTTTCCCCTTTTTTCTCTGTGAAGCAATTGGACTAAAGTAACATCTGCTAAAAACAACATACACGATGTGTGATAGAAAACATGAGAAAACACTGTTTGAAATGTCTTGGGAATGCTAAATGGGCCATGCTATTAGTCTGGCATGTCCAAACTGCCAATGTGTTGAGTGCCGTTGGCTGTCTGGGCTCTGTCACGAGTACCCATAAGGGTCCCATGTTATTCCAACCATACAGTGAACTTCTCAGTCATGACCGTCCACTGTAGCATTGGATTACAGCAAAACTCAGACGAGAGCACACACACAGACACACACACACAGACACACACGCACACACACACACTCAAACAAACACCATACCCCACATCCAAATGTAATAGTTGCTGTTTTCATATGACCCCCAGAACCATATGTTGGCTTAGAGCAAATCTAAATTACTGTTAATTGGTCTTTCAGTCTATTATATTTGTGAGATGCAATATGAACGGATTATTTTAGGCCTATAGTGTGCTTTTTGCTCCCTCTCCAATAAAACATTCTGGGCTCAGGCGCTAATCTGCTTTCCTGGTTAAACCATAAATGTGATAACTACACAACAGATAAATGAAAACCCTATCTGAGAGCATGAATTAAAGCTAAGCTATAGCCTTGAGGAGTTTATAAATTCCACGCTAAGCAGACTACTTCCCTACTGGGGGATTAGAGCCCCCTACTGGCGTCTTGTGCTTGCATATCAGGTAGGCTGCAGACACCCTGAACCTGAGCTGGCATTTTTTTATCATACTGTTTTGCTGGTTAATCCAGAGAGATCATTGTGATATATGGAGAAAAAAGTTGTTTGATTACAACAGGCTATGACTGTAGAACCTTACTGAAGACTGGAATTGCACTGTGTATGTATTTGTGCAACAGATGTTTTGAGAACATCTGTTTAGAGATAACACAATAAAAGTGGTGTAGAAGGTTTTTTGTAAATCTAAGAGAGAAATTTTAAAACATGAACTTAATTCAAGCGTGTCATATTTTAACTGATGATCTAAAGGTAGGAGACATATTTTCCTGTTCAAATATAGAGGCTGTAACTCTGGTGCACTGGGGAGAAAAGATTGTGTGACAACCTTTTGCCTCTTAAGAGTTTTTCTACGTATACTAAAACACTTGTGGAAGGGTTAAAGACGAAAATTAGGCTAGAAACGTTTTTATGAAACAAAGACATACACTAACAATTATCTAAAAAATAATAAGAAGAAGAAAATGCATTCCTAAGATTTTCCTGTGAGGCAAGATAATAAACTATGAAAAGTTAACTTTTGTTGGGTGGGTACGTCGCTGAAGTGAGTTTCTCATATAACCGGGATGAAGAATGACTTCAAACCACAGAAATTCAAGCACTGCCTGAATTATGCTTACCCTATAAGACAACGGTGAACGAATTATCAACTTATGTGGTGTCAGGTTCACCACATCATGTTGAATCGTTTAGCTCCATATTCTCTTCAGGATTACAATTTTGGCATCATTATGAATTTATTGACATAAAACTTGCTGTCACACTGACGAAGCTTACATGTACCAAATGTCATAGCTCCGTTTTACACTTCAGTATTCAGAAACTATCTTCTACCACCATTGCATGTCATTAACATGTCATTATTTTGTAGACTATTTTTATGCAAGCTCATTCACCGTAGGTTATGCTTACAACAACACACTGACGAACCACCGCCGAATTTTGATACAGACTGCTGCTGGCGCAACGTGGAGACTATGGGGAGCATGAAACATATTTAATTATTTTGCTTAGCCTTACCTGATATTTCCTGGTGAGGAACACTGGTGAGACTAAAGCCTTTGGCGGTGTAGGCTTGCCGAACATCATTGCAGCTCCGCGATTTAACATCGCCGCCAAATGAAAAGGACAGGAGCACCGACAAAGTGCAAAACACGACCTGCACTCTGAACATCGCACACCTATGTGGTAGATCCTTGCCAATGCGCGGAGCAAAAAATATCCGTTATTTCAAACGCAGGAGCCGTTGCAATCCGCGGAAAAGTGAGAGTGCGGTGCTCCGTGATTTCCACTCTCTTCCCGCTGCAGGTTGAGAAATGTTTATAAATCAAAAATCACACTTAACTTTGCGTCCACCTCATAGCAGACGGCTTTCTCCCTGTACGTCTGACAGAACAAGCACGCTTTTAGTCCGAGAAGCAGTGCCCCCGGAATCCGGTGTGAAGAGCGACAGCCTGTGCGCTGTTCAGTCAACTTCTCTCTTATACACTGGTCCTCTGTATTTCTATCTACGAGGGGAAACTAGAAATCCTGAGAAGACACACTCACACACTCAACCCATAACCGAGTCACAGAGTGAGAGAGAGAGAGAGAGCACTCAGCAAAACATGGACTGGATTAGACTGGCCCTTTATGCATGACGCTATAGGTTATGTTTGCCTTGACACATGGAGAAGAGGCAGGACATATCATGTAAATCTGCCAGGATAACCAAGGTAAACACGAGACTGATCCACTTGCAACCAATCAAAAATGAAGTGCTGATTCACACTTTCTATTTCCACATGCAAGAATGATCATTTGTAAAATGACACAGGCTATCACTGTCAAGTGCAGCAAATTTAAGAAGCAGATAGACAGATAGACTCCAGGTGGTGGTGTCCAAGCACCTGGCCCTTTGCCCTCTGATTTGATAAGTGCTCTTTTTGCAATTATTAATTTGCAACTATTTCTCATTTCATAATTTAGTTTAAAAAAAAATTGAATTAGTCAAATTCATCAATTTTCAGTTAAAAGCATGCTGTAACTATGCCCCTTTCAACTGGGTTTGAGTTCTGGTATTATTTCTGCGGGAGCGCACAAGCCCCTGTGCCTTCCCCTTCGACTTCCCTGGCCACAGTAACTGCAGTTAACACACGCAAATCGAGCGCTCTGACCTGCCTTCACTGGTGACAGCCAGGTAACAATACTGTGCCTTAAGCCTCGCCATTGTTTGTCACTGTTGTGAAATTAAACTGCTGTTAAACATCTTATAGGGCTAAGTAGCCTTAGGCAAAATGCCAGCATTGAACTAATTTGGCAAAAATTAAGTCTTGTCAATGAAGCAAGTAGACCCCACTGGTTCCTTTGTCGGGCAACTTAATTAGGCCTACATGGTTCATAATCTATGCAATCATATTTTGATATCAGAAATGTTAGCATATCGGGCACCCCCGTCTTGATGACACTAGAGCACTGATAGAGCTTTGTCCATGGGCTGATGAAAAATGAGAAATAATCAGATTGATTCACATCTTCATATACAGGCTACGGGTTATTATTGAAGTCGTGGCAGGCTTGTATGCCTACCTGAAACATTACATTTAAATGTAATAATTAAGTAAAGATTTGCTACTGTAGGTTACTTTATTTATAAATAACTGTTGGTGAAAAGGATTCACAAATTCTTCTCTCGCTACCCCCAACTCAAAATGTAATTAAAGACTAATTTACTACCAAGATCGGCTTTCCCAACCACAGCCGTATGGATCCACATCTACTGACAATGGAGCTTTAAATACAGTTCAAAAGTTCAGCTCCAATTTTCTCTCAATTCAAAACCACTGATGCAATGACATGCAATAGTACTGTATATAATAAAGACTGAATACAATGTCATGAAGTCACTATGCACATTTCAGTCTAATATATCATGACAAGGAGGTTAGTCAGAGGGGAATGTTAATGAATAATGAAATGATGAAAGGTTAACCAAACTTGGTGGCAACGTTTAGAAACTATGTTAGAACACATAAAGCCATGAAGACATAACGCTTCTGACATTCATTAGTAAAAACATGCATTTTATATGGATGAACGTAATGCACTGGAAAAAAGATGATTGCTTCCAACTGCTGATAACTTTGTTTGATAATCTTTCTAGTTACTGTAGAGAGATTTTATTTTTATTTTTCAAAAGTTGTGGAAATGAAATTGGTGATCGCAAAAGGTGGAGAGGACAGGGTAAGTGGTGATGACGTATGACCTTTCCTGCAGCACAGACCAACTTTAACATCTTTCATAGTGAGGACACTTATTTCAAACGTCAGTTTAAACTGGGATGGAGTGCTTTACTTTACGGCCATGTTCCAAAACTGAAAAATGCAACATAAAAGAAGCCATTTTCAACTGATAATGTTTTGATGTTTAGGTAACCAAAAGGTAGACAGGTTTTCCTTGAACAACAAATATATATAATCAAAACCCAGACAATCTAATAGTGTGACCTGACATGCACCATATTCATAATGTGACAGTGACACATCGGTTCCTTTGAATGTAATTAGCTGGTTCTATCTGATGGCAAGGACAGATGCTTATTGCTATTTCAAATGCCTCATAGCAACAGGGATACTTGAAATCCAGTTTTCGAATTCAGAGAAATGTCTCTTCTTCAATAAGTAGTGTTACACAATGGGACTTGCACGTCTGTAAGTGAAAGAAACTCATTCAGGGTGTCGCTGCATGTGAGAGAGATGATGGATGTTGGAGGTCGTGCTGGATGGTGTCGGAAAGGAGATAAGTCCGTAAATGGTGGAGTGTATAATTAGTAACATGCTGGCAAATGAAAGACAAAGGAAAAATCAGTAGATTCAGCATAAAATCATTTACATTTGTCACCTGTGTTCCCTCAATGAACGCAATGAAAGAAAATGTTACATATGTATTAAAATACATATCATTTGTATGGTTTCGTGTCTGTCTGTTCCAACCCTGATTGACAATTGACTTTCATTAGGAGGTAAATAGATGGTATGTTTTATATGACACAATTAGCATGGCTGATGTAACTGCATTTTGCTCTTGTAATTTCAAAATCATGATACATGCTACCTCCCACATTATTGTAGGTGATCAGAGGACACATCCCAAGCTGTTCCCTATAAGCTACCATAAATCCCCATCCACAAACATGCAGGCTGGGTGTGTCCTTGCGGGTACAGTGTAGCACAATGCAATGTGCAGTGAGGTGCAGGTTTACCAAGCAGCCTGTGGTTGAGGAGAGCAACCGTCGCCGGTCTCTAGATGGATTACACTGTGGTTTCTCGCCACATAGACGGCGGGGTCAGTGGCTTTCTCTGCGACTAAGAGGAGGAGGAAGTGCTTTGCCTGTTGTCTCTGTAACATGCGCCCAACCACCCTCCCCCCCCCCCCCCCCCGCAACCCGTGACCACCGGGGGCATCTAGTGACGACGGTGAATGCGAGCTAGAGCCATTAGAGAGCCGGCGTAATGGCACACGCGTGTGGTCTCTTCCTCCTCCATCCTCCGTGAAAGGACACCCCAAGAAAGGAGACCTGATTTAGAGACGTTTTCACAAAACAAAACTGCTCTCTCATTAACTCCTGAAGTCATCCTGTCCATTGGAAGAGTAAAACTTTCAGAGACTAAATTTAATTTGCCTCTACTGTATTTGGTTAGCAGCGGTCCAGATTCTCTTCTAATTAATTCTTCTGGGCAGTGGATTCTGGGGAAAAATGGAAATCTCTTTCACATAAAGCCACCATTAGTGGGCTTCTCTCCTTTATTTGACATGAATTACACTTATACAGGGGAAAGCAGTCCCCGCCATGTATACAGTTTTAACTGCATGGATAGGAAGGTTGATTCCCAGTGAGTTTCTGAGAGAGTACTATATGGTCCATTTGAACTTAGGTCGAAGATGGCCGACGATGGAGTAAAGCAAGTGGGGAACAGAAGCCCCGTGTAGATGCCAGCCAGTGTAGATTTCTGAGGTTTAGACCACAGAGGTTGAGATGTTTCAGGGGTTCCCCAACTTCTAGCCACTTCCCTGGTTACCACCCCTGGTTACCAGCAGTGTCAGTTCTCTCCTCTATGACTTGACAGTAGAAAAGAAACTGTGCACAAAGCTAAATATATGGTTGTTCATCAGGTAACGATACTGTGCCCTAAGCCTCGGCATTGTTTGTCACTGTTGTGAAATTAAAATGCTGTTAAACAATAGAAAAGAAACTGTGCACAAAGCTAAATATATGGTTGTTCATCAGAGCGAACTTTTTGAATAATGAAGGAACGTAATGTTGAAATTATAATTTCAGTGACAGCAGGATGAGATGAATAACTTTGTGGTGACTCCACACATCCTCGTCCACCATCCTCCTCTACCATCACAGAATCATCAATTAGCAGTCAGCAGAAGACACATAGACATATAGCCCAAGGACCTTGAAATAATGCCTCGAGGATATGAAAAACAAGCTTTATGTGTCATCAAGCACAGTCAAATGTATAGGCTAGAGTTGTAGAGTTGATGGTGCATACAAATGGTTTTAGTGCACTCAAACTCCAAATCCCAAAAGGCCAAAGCTGTGAAAGTTTGCTAATGATGTCTTTGAAACATTATGGGAACAGAGATAAAAGGGAGGGAAGGCAATGGATAGTGACATGTTTAATATTATATACTTTGAAGTGCAGTTGTTATATAATTGCCTAGAACACTGTTTACATGAGTTCATAACCTCATGCATAATTTCTATATAGGATGTACACAAACCAATAATCTCCTCTCAGATACTGTAAACATGTACAGTGCTTATAAACATTTGCAGTGGTATGAGAAAAGGTCACAGTGCCTCTAAGACACAGGAAACCATTGGCAGAATAAATCAAAGTAAGGTTCATAGTTACTTACATTCTAATTTAGTCCCAATAAAACACTCTGAGACAATATAATCGGTTTTAAAACCACTATTATTTATTTAGTTATTTCTGTTGAGAAGAAGTCACACTGACTGAAATGCTAATCGAACTAGAAATTCAAGAACACACTGTATGTGATTCCATGTGGCACTGTGTTCTTAACCAGTTCATTTCATAAACATGGTCGTTATGTGATGTGCCGTGATGCCTCCTCAAAACCAGTGCTAATGATTCTGCTTTCAGACAGTGAATTATTACCAGAAAGACACAATGAATCTAAGAAATCTCACTGCATCACTTAGAGATGGAGGTGATATATCTAAGTGAAAGACTGAGAAAAAGGTTACTTTGCCCGCATTAACACTGACTGAGTGATGCCATGCATTATTCAACAGGCATTCATAATGTATGGGCTTAAAAGACAAATATATGCAATTAATGTAAACCTGCAAGAAAAGACTTTAGGCACACTTAATCTTTTAAGTGACATCTGCACAGAAATGTGACCAAAGGAGAATTTCAAGGAAGTGAATTCAAAAACAACATATAATATATTAAACTGTGCTGTGTTTATTGTATTCTTTAAACGTACGTATCCCATCCAGTTGTATTACAATAGGGATATGATAGAAATGTCTAAATTATGGGGTAAAACTAAGCAAAACAGTATAATGGTCTTTTGAAGTCAATATGTTTACATGGCAGGGTACTGGTCAGTTGTATCTCATCATTTGGTATTTGATTAAATTCAGGAGTATTGTTTTAATCAATTCATTACTTAATAGTTGCATTGTGTTGCATTTTTCTTTTCATAAGAAAAACTATTGTGGTGCATCTTTTTGCTTTTCCTCTGAAGTGAGAACATTTTTCAGAATTCCCTTATGTAACTAATGGCATTGCTTTGCACGTGTTCAGCCAATAAGTCTGCATCAGAACATCTAATTACAAAAAAATACTTCCTAACTAAACTGGCCAGCACAGTGGACATGTCAGACAGAGGAAAACCAGCAGTTACATTCCTGCACTTCTTTTTCCTTTCTAGGTCGTTTTTCTAATTCTTATGTAAAGTAGTATTTATTGTTACACCATGTTTTTTATTGCTCTTAGCTTGACTGTTCTCTCCCTTGTACGTCGCTTTGGACAAAAGCGTCTGCTAAATGACTAAATGTAAATGTAAATTTAAATGTAAAATACACTAAATGGTCCAATCACCAACTGATGAAGATGAGCACACAGTGCCTAGCTCTCCTAAAATCTATCAGGCCACCAAACGGCATTCATCACCATTTCCATCACTAGACCCTGCCCTTATACTTAGCCCAGGGCTAGCCTTCTGATATCAACATCATTTGGTGCATGGATTGAAATGTCCATAATGAATGGCAAACCACCTTTGGCTTTTAATAGATCTTTTTGTAATCGCTATACAATTAATGGCCTCATCCTATGCCCAACAGGACTTAATTCAAGGTGCAGGCAACAGAGTAGAATTTCCTGGAATACAACAATTCCGTACTTAG
Organism: Clupea harengus; assembly: GCF_900700415.2. Classification (NCBI taxonomy): domain Eukaryota; kingdom Metazoa; phylum Chordata; class Actinopteri; order Clupeiformes; family Clupeidae; genus Clupea; species Clupea harengus. Next base: position 15,603,250 of record NC_045172.1, read on the forward strand.
ATGAGTTCTTTGTCAGGCAGCGAAATATGTTTCAGTAACTGGTGACTGAATGAAAGGCTGATAATAACAGCAGTCTTAAGGGAACAGCTCGGTGTGATTAGCATTGCAGTTACAACAGTTGGAAATTTAGATCTCTTTTTGAAAAAGCATTTTTTTCAACTTCCATATATTTCAAACAAAATGAAAAAGCCAAAAATATCACTCTGAAAACAGAAAAATGTTCTATCAATGGCACAATGCAGTCTCATTTTGCAAACTGTTATGCATTATATTTGATATATGTGACAAGGCTTTTGTTGATAACAAGAACATATTCCCTGTATTCACGGTATCTCTCTGTTAGACCATTATTGTAATGATAGTCAGCGCAATCACTGAAAAGTCAAATTGGGTACTCTGATGATCGAAGCTAAAATTATGAGTCATTACTGTGGACACGTTGACCCAGTATAGTGATGTCCAGGCAGCAGTCCCACGAACCTTCACGTAGAAGAGTACCATTAAAAGGGTCTAAAAAGGCGTTTGGTCTGGTCAAAGGAAAGAACTCATTTGGCCAAAATAACAAAACGATGCATGCTAATTTTAGTGGTAGGTGTCAGATACTGGTAGATACATAGAGATACAGTTGATAGCTAGTTGATTACTTGAAATAGTTAAAAATTGTCTAAGAACTGATGTCTCTTTGCCATCTATTTTGTTGCTACTCCATAAATTATCAGTTTTAGAAAAAAATGGTACCACATGGTTTAAATATTTACGAGTGCCTGTGTTCACAGTTCATTGTCATCCACGGGAGGAGCCACTACTTTGTCACTATCAGCAGCCCACTGACACACACTACAGCAAATTAAATATTAAGCCATACATTCGATCACATCCTCGACTGTTTTCAGCTGATAGAAAAATACACCTGCGGCAATGTACAAAAACCCTCTGGTTTCTGCTGGAAGGTGCAATTAAATATGAAAAGTGTTTCCAAAGACGAGCTGAGCTCATCGCGGCTCCTCCAAAATCAATATTGTCAGAGGTGGCGGTGCCCACAAGGCAGATTTGTCTTGAAGGCTCTCTCCTGGAATGTCACATTGAGCCCCGAGGAGGAGACTAAGCTTCCAGTGTGGTCCAGAGGGCTTCATCCAATGAGAAATCAGCCCCGGGGAAGGAAGGAGACAGAATACATTTACACTTTTTCTCTCTCTCTCTCTCTCCCTCCCTCTCTCTCTCCCTCTCTCTCTCTCCTTCTCCCTCCTCAGCCTCTCTCTCATTTTCTCTCTCGCTCTCGCGTGCACGCTCTCTTTTCAACCGGAGTCATCGCTCATTGTGTCGGCAGCAAAGTGTCTGGTGGGTACACAGGAATGCATTGTTTCGCCGAGATTAAATTGATTTGCAGAAGAATGATTAAGAATGTTGCGAATGGCTGTCACCAGGGACGGCACAAATCTCTGGAGCGAGATAAGTGTTTATGTCAATGCATGATACATACTGGTATTATACTAATGCTGAAGTCCTTGGCTCTCACAGGGAGACTGAGCATCTGGAAGAGAAAAGACCAAAAGACGAAAGATAGTGAGGGAAGAAAACTGAATGCTTTCTGTAAATGACTGCAGACAGGAAAATACAATGTCGTCAATGTCACGTGTCGTTAATTAATACCCAACCTTCCTGTATTATTTAGATATGAATACCATTAGCATCCGATAAAATGAAGTGTTGGCTCCTGTTTCGTGACCTCTGAATGATGGTTTCGCTTTCAATTAATAACCCAGCTCACACTAGATCTCACCCTTGTCTCCACTCTCCACAGACGTTACCCCCCCACCCATCCGACCCCCACCCCCGCCCACTTGTGTGATGTGATTTCTGATAATCTTGGTCCAGATCTGCAGAGGAACACAGTTTCCTTGATGCACAGGTTGACAAAGACCAGCAGGGTAGCCATCGTTTTCCTGACACTTTCCATTCAGTGGGAGCCAATGGAGCTATTGACAGTATCACGTGACAACACTCACAGCCTCAAACTGCTGTTTTGCATGCTATGCAGAGACCCTCTGAGTACACAGGGATTATATGCCAGTTTACATATGGACACAGATGGAAAGAAAATGGTGTTGGTTCCCATGAACAGGTTCTTTTTATGCATTGATTGCATGCATGATGTCTTCCGTTATACTCTCCAGTGCTTTATTAGGCACATCATAGCAGATAATAAATGCTAAAATGTATATTTGATGACACGTCATTATCACCTATGGTGGAGCCAATTAATCAGTGATGTTCATGAATATTTTAAATGCCTCTGCTGTGCATTGTACAGAATAAAAAACAAGCAAACTCTCTCTCCTTTCTCTCTCCCTCTCCCTCTCTCTCTCTCCCTCTCTCTCTCTCTCACACACACACATGACAAAACATCATGAGTAATAAACGTGATCATAGCACGTTATTGATAAGACAGATTGCAAAACAAGCCATTTCGGAGTGACAGTAATTCAACTAAGTGGCCTCCATATTGCAGCCATGAAGCCTGGAGCTGCACAACATGGCACCCTGATTAAGTCGCGCTGAATGGTGCTCCGCTAATCGCAGTATGTATTCGTCGTCCTGGGAGGATTGTTGTCTGCGGACTTAACATTTGGGAGGCGTCCCGACGCCTCAGGTCACCAGAGGCTAATCACAGAATCAGAGCCCCTTGCGAGTGCGCGGGCCGAACCAAGACAAATGGATCGGAGTGTGATATTCATCTCAGCCCGAGCATTATTGGCTGCTGTATCCAGCGGAGGACGGTCGAATCAATAAAGCACACGTTGACTAAATGTTACACCACAGTATGCCCACTTTTTAATTATTCTTGCACGTCACCTAGAAAAGGTCAAGCCTGCTCGGTGCTGATGTTTTCGGCATAGCGCTTGTGTGCAATTGATGGGCACGAGTGCGAGACACACAAACTAGATAACTGCTCAAACCCCCAGCTGTCGATTTGGGGAGTGTAAGTCATTTGTTTGTTTCCTAAATTGGTGAGCGATTCCCATGATTGTGAATACAGGGCTACGTGTTTTGTGTGCCTTTTTTGCACCTAGTTGGCAAAACTGTCTTGTTATTTACTCCAGTTAGGCGTAATTTCAGATAATAATTGTGGATTCATGACACAACTACACTCTATGATTTACTCCCTTATTTGTGAATAATCGTTAGACGGACAGAAAATGGTTTTATCGGCCAAATGTTTTAGGAATATGAAACCCAGTGAATTACTGTTGAGAGTCATTTGTAAATGTGTCTATGAAATGCCAGTGCAAGGCTGCCAAAGAATTTAGACTGCATCAGTGAAGCCACACAAACATGCTTGAACACAAAAACACCCACAGTTTTGTGCAAAGTTCTTGAATATTAAATGCCATTTTCCATTTTGTTCTATGGTTCATCATACAGCAAACTAATGTGTTTGAGGTAAGACCAAGAGATAATTTAATAATAGAAAGGATCAAATGTTTTTTTTATATAGGGGCGCATATGACTTCACTTCATTCACCTGCCCCTGTGCTCATGCAAGACACATCTAGCCTCTTGATTTAATGGTCAAGGTATGCTTCAGGACCCACTAAACATGGAGCCTATTTAACTATGATGTGCTACATGCTACACCCACATTGGGGTAACTGTTGACATTGGACACAAATCAACTTTTTCATTATTGACAAAGTTGGGAGTGAGAGAGTCCATTAGGGAAGGATATTTTGTCTTGACTTGTTCATCACAAATTCACACATGCAAATGTGATGGAAAAAATGCAAAGCAAAAAAAGCACTATGATGACGGAGCCAGTTCCAAAAAACCTTCACCGTATTATCATCCCATTACAGTATAGCACAGCATGCTCTGAGTCTTTCTCAATTCCAGTTCAGAGATCAAGCAGGCTGACACTGTGACACTACCTCTGACAAGTAAAAGCTACAGCTTTAATCCCTGGGTTTACGGAATGAAACATTTATACATTCATTCTGAGATGACAACTTCAATGAGGAGACTGGTGTTGTATTCCTTTGCAATATGAATATTATAAGCACCGGTCTCAGAACTAAACTGGAATTATTCATCATGAAATATGCTTTCTGTCTGTACAATTATTTATGCGTTTCAATTATGAATAGAAGCGGATGTGCCGAGGCCAGGTTGAGGGGGTGGAGGATAGGTTGTCAGGTGTGGGAGCCAAATGGTTTGTTCCATTTGATTTCGCTCAGGGGTCCTCCGTGATTCTTCGCTCCCTTTTTTTTTGTCAACTTACTTTAATCACACACCACTGTATGTTCCCTTCCCTTAAGTAATGACGGCAGTGGAACAAAAAAAAGAAAAACTAACCTCGCAGATTCATCCTTTCAGTTTGGGCTCGGGCGTGCCTGGGTAAGTGTCATCTGTGCTTTTATTCCGTTCAAGAGTTCTTACTGAAGATGAACTGAACATTGTGCTTTGCAATTGTGCATCTTTGACAGCTAGTCATCAAAGTTTGTGATTCTTTTTTTCTTTTTATACACTGTTACAGAAGTCAGTTTAAGTTGGCAATTTATCATGTGAATGTCAAGTAGTCAAGCTTCATTGTGAAGAAATACAGTATGTGAAGAATGAGTTGAAGGAAGATTTCACTATCTTAGTTGATGGTGTATATGAATATATAACACAACTGATAATTCTTTACACGAAGGATATGTAGTTTGTGGGTATGAAACTGCATATATTTAATTATTATATATTTCTGTAAATAACATGAAATAATTCACATGCACCCAGTTGTAAGAATTTGATAAATGGGAATTTATACACACCCTTGGGAAGATGTGTGAATGTTAAAACGTAGCAATTTGACCAGTCTGCTGTCTGAGTGCACGCTGTGCCTTTTCATTTTAGGTTGAAAGTACTAAACCTGCGGCTGATGGCGTAAGCAGCGAATCTCACCGCCCTCTAACCATAATATTTAGCGCCTGCAACTGAATGGAATCATGGAACCAACATTAATAGAATTTAAAAGTTTAGCGGTCAGGAAATACATTTACATGCTAAAAGGTTGTTGAGATACGGGGCAGTAATTCTACACCACTCAAAATACTAAGAGTATTTGTGTAGATATAACAAACAACCTCAACACTGTAGCAGACATCTACATGTAGGGAAGTGGATGAAGTGAAAAAAGACATAAAAAGACAAAGTTGCTTTTAATATGGTACAAATGAGCAAAACCGGTGTTAAGTCCATTGTTTCTGGAAGTTTGTTCTGTTCATGCATCTAACGAGCAACCTGGATTACAGATGTGCGCTGTCCCCTGTAGTTTTCATGCATGCAATGCTTCTCCTTTCATCATTTTGCCCAAAACTCCCACTTTTCCCATGACCCTCCCACTAATACATATGCATAAGTCAGAATAGTGCAACTTGTCATTCTGCACTCCTGCAGCGGGCAGAAAGCAGTTTGAGCTTGTCCATCTGTACATACCATGCCATGTTTTAGGGCACACGTTGCTACGAAATTCCACCTAAAACTGGCGCTAACGTGTTAGTACATCTGCCCCTCAGTGTTTTCTGGCCAAAAGGCTGACTTTTTTCTCCTGCCAGCGCACCAAATCTGTGCCAAGACAGACACCACTCAGAAGAAGGATTAGCATTAAAAGTCAGGGCATGTGTGTCTTGGCTGGCATAGATTGATGTGAGCTCATAATTTATGAGATGTTAATAGGGAGAATGGATGGATGGGAGGAGAAACGTCATGGCGAAGGGTCTCTGTATGATGGGGAAATAAGTGCTGCCTACATGGGATTTACAACCATGTGAAATTTATTGCTGGGTTTACTAGTTTTATTCAGTTTCTTCGACATGACTGTGTTTATGCTTAAAATCATTATATGTCCATTGAGCGTTTTTCAAATTACATTATTTAACACAGGTATCCATAATGCATTGTTAGTGTATTAAGGATCGGAAGCTTGTGCAGAACTCTATGCCGAGTAACATCTTAAGTATGTGACAGAATGTGTTGTAAAATATCTCAGTTCTCCATGACCTGTCATTGACTAACTATAAAACCTGGGATCAACTGGTCTGACTATTTAAAAATACCAGTCTATGCAAGTCAGATGATATATACTGTAAATCAGGGCTGGGTTTCCAGATAACAGTGTCTCAGGTTTTACAAAGACTTGAAAGCTACACCTTACTAAAGTTAATTTTTTTTTTACACACATTTCCCAAATCCTCTCTGAAGAGTTTCCTTAAAAGAAGCCTTCCTATGTATACCTGAACAGGCTGAATCCATGTGTCTGGCATTGATTATTGTCCTTCACGTAGGTTTGAGCATGCGTGAGATGAGTATTATGGGCATGACAGGAGGTCATTGGTCAGATTGTGGGCTAGATGTTACTCATAGGTTTGTATTCGCAAGGGATTCAAAATCATCAATATCATCAAAATTCATCAAAATTCATTTATACTGATGTTTTTTCTTTTTCTTTAATGAAGCACAAAATGTAATGCAACACATATCATGGTCTTATATATCACAGTCAGTGTGTACGTCCATACACTAACACAACATTTTGAGACTCTAAAATCTAAAATCTGAAAACTATGTCAAGTCAAAGTGTTTATTGTCGCATACACCAAATTGCTTCAGCGCAGCGAAATTCTTAAGACTTGGCCAGCAACACCTACGCAGTAGACGGCATACAGATAACAAAGTAACATAGTAACATAGTAACACATATCAAAAATAACATTTAACACTAAAATACTATAAAATATAACATATAACATATAACATATAACATATAACCTATAACACTATAACATATAACATTAACCAGTAACAACAATGTAAAGTACAAGAAGGGCTAGCAGCAGTTTAAAGTGTGAAGAAGTTAGGAATATTAAATTAAGTTAAAAATAAAAAATTGTGCAAATATATGTAGGAAGTGTAGTTGTATGAGTGGGGGAGCAGAACGTAAAAAGGTGATGGCGACTGTTCAGTGGATCAAAGTTGCTGATTCAGAAGCCTTACCGCCTGGGGGGAAAAGCTGTTTGTAAGTCTGGTAGTTCGTGTTCGGATGCTCCGGTAGCGTCTACCAGACGGCAGCAATGTGAATATTCCATAGCCTGGGTGGCTGTGGTCTTTTACAATGTTCTGTGCTTTTCTCAGGCATCTAGTGTTATAGATGCCTTGCACGGAGGGGAGATGGCTGCCGGTGATACGCTCCGCTGTCTTCACCATCCTCTGCAGGGCCTTGCGATCGGCAGCGGAGCAGCTACCGTACCAGGCAGTGATGCAGCCTGAGAGGATGCTCTCGACGGTGCATCTATAGAAGTTTTTTAGGGTTTTAGCAGACATGCCAAACTTCTTGAGTCTCCTCAAGAAGTATAGCCGCTTTTGGGCAGTTTTGACTGCCGAGCCTGCTTGCATGGACCAGGTAAGGTCATCCTTGATGTACACACCGAGGAATTTGAAGTTGGAGACTTTCTCCACTGCAGCTCCCTCGATGTGTATGGGGTCGTGACCCCCCCTCTGCAGCTTCCTGAAATCCACGATCTCCTTGGTTTTGCAGACGTTGAGAGACAGGTTGTTGTCTTGGCACCATGCTACCAAGCCCCTTACCTCATCTCTATAGGCGGTCTCATCGTTGTTAGAGATGAGACCCAGGATGGTAGTGTGGTCTGCAAACTTCAGGATGATGTTAGAACTGTGTGTTGCCACACAGTCCTGCGTGTACAGGGAGTACAGGAGGGGACTGAGTATGCAGCCCTGGGGGCCCCCGGTACTCAGGGTCAGTGAGGAGGAGGTGTGGTTGCGCATTCTCACTACCTGGGGTCTGCTCGTCAGGAAGTTCAGGATCCAGATGCACAGGGGTGTTTTAAGACCCAGGCTCCTGAGCTTCGGGACGAGCTTGGCAGGCACAATAGTGTTGAATGCTGAGCTGTAATCCACAAACAGCATCCTCACATATGTGTTGCCCTTTTCCAGGTGGGAGAGGGTGGTGTGTTAAGGTGTTAAGAGTGGTCCAGACCAACCTTACAATTGTATCTCTTACAAAGGGTGAAGATGTTCTGGGAAACGCCTCAAAACGTTAAGGTAAAGTTCAAGGTATAACTTACGAATCATTTGGCATTGCCCAAATCCTGCCCGGGTTACCTGTCAACCATCATGAATATTTCATGTGCATGAAGTTGTGGTAACCCATTATCAATGTTCCAGACAATATTGACATACAAATTACATTTTATGAATATTTTTTCTGCAGTGGCGGAACTAGAGTTTTATACAGCAGGTTGCTAGGGGGTGGCCTAGGCTATTTCAGGGGATCCATAGACAGAAAATGAGTGTGTAACCCTAACGAGCACGAATTAATCCTATGATTGTTGATTGGAGGTAGAAGTGCTAATTCATCTAACCCGGAGTTCCTCAGTGTCACTTAGTCAGTGTTTCTACCAATTTCTTTCTGCTCAATTTCTTTCCCTCTCACTCTCTGTGACTGACTGCCTGGTAGATGCTCTGACCTGGTGGTGGTAGACTGGGTCCTTGTGAAGTCTGACCACTGACTCTGACTAGCCTCAGGTAGGGAGCTGTATTTGGGGTCCGGTGGTGATGCAAGGGCTGGGCTCTGTTCTGATCTGCCTGTTTGTTATTCTGTAAGAAGCAGTCGGATATCTCTCCCTTTCTTTTCATGATATTTTTCATTGCACCTTTGCAAAAATAAACATCCAATTAGCCATATTTTAGTCCGATTTAAATCTTAACTGTACCTTAAAACCAATTACCAGTCTTTCTAGTTTCTAGTTAGATCATGGCTGGCCCTACTCTGCAGTATGCAGCTATTATTTCTTACACTTTTATGATAGCAAACAGGCTATCTGCAACTTTTGGTAATCCTAACAACAGTTAAAACAGATTGACAATAACAATTGTTTGCTCGAGTATGAATATCTAACTGAGTTAATGGATTTCCGATTGTTAAATGTAACACTGACAGCTGCGCTAGTTAGTAGTTGTAACTACGACATTGTGTATGTGTGGTGCGCTAGCACAGATGGAAACAGGGAAAATAGGGAACTGATCTCTCTTATTTAGCCAAATTCCCAATATGCATCTACACAGCGACACGACTTTCATAAAAGTTGAAATTGTGCTTTTGCTTCAGGTCTGCCATAGCTGTGACAGTCACTCGTGTGACTCGCTTCTTTCGAGGTGTAATGAGATGTCAATTAGCATCAACCTGCCAGTGACAGTGAATGAAATCGGGCAATAAGACATAAAGGGATGTTCAGTGCCACCCTGGACTCCCCTCTGGCTCCACCACTGCTCTTCAGGTAATAATTATAAAAAAGATTTGAGGGAAAAGAGTCAGAAAAGAATGGGAAGAGTGAGAGGATACTGGAGACAAGAGGAGAGGGTGATGAAGACAGGACTAGCAGAAGAGACTTGAAATGCATATACAGTATATGATAACATGATAATGAACACATCACCATATGTATATAGATGATATAGCTGCATAGGCACTGCAGGTTCCTTTCCATCTAACTCACTTAGCAGCACATATGAATATAGGACCCGTATTTGCCCTTTGCACTTAGGGGACCTCAGATTAAACCTAATTCAGATTCCAGAATGGTTCTCCACCAGGGAATACTGATTTTATGAGCCTCCAATCCTCCTCACTCATTAAGTAACATAGATGGATTGATGGAGAAATCTTCAGCGATGTGCACCAAGGGACCACATGTTCAAATGAATGGTGCCCTGGACCAGCCTATGCTAATATGTCTGAATTCTAACCAAAAAATATGATTCTATTCTTAACCCATTCTTTGTGATGGCAGATTATAATGAAAGGCCTAATATCAATTTGTTGAAATGCTGTATTTAAAGCAATTGGAGTGGTTTTGTCCCTCTGTGCCGACTTTCAAATTAAGTTTTTTTTTTTGTATTAATTTAATTTTGTACACTCATTTTCGGAATGTTGAAAGTAGGGTTCAACCTCCCATCGACAGCCTCCATTTACTGCACCAAATGTTTTATATATATACAGTATATATACAGTTCTATTTTTCATATTCCTTTACATCATAAAGAATATGTGCTTTCATCCTTCAGCCTTGTGAAGTGGTTGTCAGAAATGATAAGCCTGGTTCTTCATATAGACGTCACATATTGCATAATAGAACTTTTGATGTGCGTGTAACACTGCCACCATTTTGGATTTGAGTAATAAACCATGTGCACACATGCCAGCTGAGTTATAGTTAAAGTGTGCAAAATGCATGGGAGACAGACTAGTTGTACCAAAGGTAAAACAAATGCTCAAGTAAATAGTAAATGTACAGTTCTGAAAAGTGTCCAAATCTCCAACATTTCATGGACCAGATAAGCTAACTGAAGGTATCTATTTTTCTATCTTAGCCTATTTTTGTTTGGCCTCAGGTTCTGTTTCACACAATTTACTGTTGAGATATACGAGTACATGAATAGCCAGTCTTCATTCAGAAGTGGTCTCTTGGTCAAGTAGACTGCAAATATTTGTACTTTCACGGGCCTTATTAAAGGATTTGTATTAAGGTTTTTATTAATGATTGATATGAGCATGCATGACACATGCAATGCCCCTGCTATGAACCCTTTTTTATTGTCATAATACAAAAGATGATCTTCTAGTATTCTTAATAGCAGTATACTTCTCACATTATTTCATATATGAAATCCCCCTGATTTGCATATCGTCATGGAACATTCTAGAAAGTCTGGTTCAAATGTTCTGTTTTGCAATCCAGCTCAGCTCTGTTTGAACAAAGTGGGAGCTTGTACATGGCCTCCCTCCAGGTCTGTCTCAGGCACACCTGAAAGACTCCTTTCTCCCCGAGCCGGCCCTGTGACGAAACTTGGCTTCTACCTCCTCACTGGGAAGAAAAGAGAGAATTTCACAGTAGATCTGTCCTGGATGGCAGAGAGATTACCCTTCATGATCTCTCTAAAAGCAAAACTAAAAGCGGAGGGGGGGGGGGGGGGGGAATCCCCAGGAGGCCTTGCCAAGTGAATACTGATAAATCCAAATTAGCATGCCTCAAGAAAAGAAAAAAAGAAAGAAAAAACCCAGAAAGGACACCAGCTGACTGTAACAGAAGCTCAGCCCACCTCCCAGGCGTAGAGAAGACTTTCACCTGACTGAAGAGAGGAGGAACAGTGAGCTTATCTCTGTTCAATATCATTATTTTATTTTTTTACATTAGTGATTTTCATCAAGTGAATTCATCATTGTAACTGACATTCATTGAAATGTGTACAGTACATTTGATTTGAAACAGTGTGAAAAAAAGTGTCAATAAGGTCAAATGCACTTTTAACCTCCCAGGCTGTATATATAAGCCTTTTCACAGATAATGCTTGGCCTATAAAATGCTTACCAGCTGCTTAATGTTTGTCTGCAAAGTGAAGTGGCGGACGGCCTTTGCAATTCCCTTAATTGCTCCGTCAATTTCGAATGCTTGGCCTGTAAACCTAACCCATACACATGGCACACAGCATTAATAAACAATGCTGTGCCTTAGACAGCCTTGCTAATTGAAAGGATGACCCCCTCAGATGACCTTGTGCTTTTTCTACAGCTCCCCTTCATCATTGCTGGACAATGAACAGGCTTCTCACTGCATGGCGCACAAAAACAGGGCGGCCAGTTGCATGCTGGGAGGAGTAAATTACACAAAGTATCGCACAAACATGACTGTTCACCCTGAACAGGGCGGAGAAGTAAATGAGCCCCCGGGACAATCAAGGCCAGACAACAGAGTCTGAGGAGAGATTGCAGATAGTATCCAGCCACGTCTCAAATGGCAATGCTAAGTAGATGGAACCACACAATGCATTCACTTGACCACCATTTACATAGCACTTGCATGGCCAATGCCAGGGTTTAACTGAATAAAAGCTGTAGCCAGCACCGCAAAGCAATCAGTTTATTGGGGAAAGCTGCACTGAAGACCTGGCTGGTGTGGAAAAAGCATAACCAGGTAAATTGAGGCTCTTAGCACAGTAGGTGGGAGACAGCAGGGAAAGCCAATATTGATGGGGCTGTTTTTCACTTTCTCACACCTTAGAGAAAACCAAACAGCTTGAGAGAGTGGGTTTGTGTGTGTGTGTGTGTGTGTGTGTGTGTGTGTGTGTGTGTGTGTGTGTGTATGTGTGCATGTGTGTTTGTGAGAGAGAGGGAGAGAGAGAGAGAAAGGGAGTGTGTCTGTGTGTGTGTGTCTTGTGTGTGTCTGTATGTGTGTGGGTGTGTGTTTTATGTGTTTGAGAGAATGAAAGACCAAGAAAGCAACAGAGTGAGAGGGAATGAGAAGGTGTTTTCGAGTTAGACTGGGTGGGCGTTAAGTTCATAGTTGTAGACAGAAAACTCTGACCAGGGCGAGTCTGATAGAGAAGTCTGTGTGCAACAAGAGACTTTGTTACAGACAAGACAGCTCCTTCAAACGGAACACCCGCATTCCTGTCTATCTCTGACGGATGTTTGGAAGCACCAGCAGCATTTCGATGCTGCATCAACACATCACTCCCAATCCCCCCTACTTAATCCTCCCTATCAAACCACATGCATTCCAGTCCTGCTTTCTCCATTTTGTTATATTACCTATGCCTCAGACTCAGTACCTGAAGATATTTTTATAGAACAGGCAAGACTTGAAGTACTGGAGAAAGCCTTTTGAACCGCGGAGCCTACCTGAGCCAAAAGGGCCCACTGCGATGCCAGCGCTGTCACGATCAAGACTGAAGGACTTAACCTTGCTTCCACCCAGCCCCCGGTTTAGATCTGCCTTAATACCAATAACTGGGCTCTAAAACTAAAATCTCCTGCTTTGGCAAACAGCTTGGCCTTATTTGTCAATTGCTGGGGGGGGGGGGGGGGGGGGGGATGCATATATAATTCCAGACTAATCCGGTACACTGTCTCCCTTCACTAATAATACATTATTAGGTCAGCGTGGCAGGCTTGGGCTGACCTCCCCGGTGCCCCTGCTCAACAGTTGCATGGCTAAGCTGCGATTGGGAGACGGATGATGGCGATGAACCAGACAGCGACAGCCTTTGAGAGGGAGGGTGGTAGTGTAAGCGCTAAATCCAGAATCCAGGCGAGAGTAAATACTGGTCTATCTCGTGGCCTCAGCCAAATTAAAAGCTGACACACACACACACACACACACACACACACACACGTGCGCGCGTGCAGTTAGTGGCAGGGCAATCATGTTGGAAGGTCTCAACCATTCATTCATTCATTCATTCATTCATTCATCTGCTCGCATTTTTGGTATGTTAAAAAAAATCATTATCATTTTGTCACAGTACATCAGTGTCTGATGACCCACATCAATGACTGATTTATCATGGCACGCCCATGATTAAAATTCTTATTTTCTAAATAATACCCCCTTTTGAGCAATTTATAGAAATAGCCCATTGAACACATCTCTGGTAAGCCCAATGCTGTTAACTAGATAGGCCTTGAGCTGACTCATCACTCATCACACTCCAGGCTGCATAAATGATCATGGAAAATGGAATACGTCGAAAGAGAGAGACTGTAATCTGGTACTACTAGGCCACAGTCCTCAGACAGTATCACACACTCTTTAAAACATGGCCATGAATCGACCAGAGAGAAGATATACAATCATAATTACATTTGCCATTTCATTATTACTCTATTTGCCATTGGCAAAGGTCTTCCAGTAATGACACACCCTGTCACCATTAGCCGTGCAATAAAAGTGTACTCCAAGAGGCTGTCAGCGGAGCGCTTTACAAAAAGGGACAGAGTTCAACTCTAAATGACTTGCAAGGCTTTCTTCCTAGCATAGCCGGCTCCCTTTGCTGAGGGGTGTTGGAGGCAGCGTCACCTCGTAATGGAGCCCGGGGGGGGATTGTATCCGTCACACCTGTATCTTCGCAAGTAATTACATTTTCGAAGCCGAGTGAACAGCGTAACCGAGCACACAAAGCTGAATCGAGTTGAGAGTTGTCGCGTTGAAACAGAAAACCTGAATTAATCTCGAGTTGAGAGTTGTCGCGCTGAAACCGAAAACCTGAATTAATCTCGACTCTTCTAGGGAATATTACCAAAGTGTGTTTATAGCTTCAGGCATAGTTAAGGGGTTCAACTCCACATATCAGCAGATTAAGGAGAAATGAAGGAGTCTAACCCCCAATTTAGCAGCTTTGCTGGCGCCACTGGAAAGAATTAAGATTTATGCTGAACTGATACATTTAACTGATATTCAAGATACATTTGAGGGGTTTGTGCTTCACAATGTAAAAGTAAGGAGGATTAGATGTATCTCAGATCATTTAGAGAAATAAGATGATGATGATAGAACATAAAACCTTTTAAGATAATAGCCCTAAAGCAGTTTTGAGAGCATATTGCTGTAATGAAATATTAATTATATTATATAACGTTACTCATGTTACATGTCATTATGTAACTTACACTACTCAATTATCTTACTGCCATCTAAATCTCTCTCAGTGACAGGTTAAGTGGAACCAACCAGTCACTCAGAGCTCCCCTCCTGGACAGGTGCAGTATTACAGCAATGACTGCAGCCTCTGGCCTGTGTCTACTGAAAAACAACAACAACAACAACCTAAAATTGATTTCATCCTTACAAAATATCCAAAGTAACATAGAGCACAGTGCCTAGACATAACCATCAGGTGTGTGAAAAACGTCTCGGTTACTTACGTAACCTCGGTTCCTTAAGCAGGAACCAGATATAACAGTATGGTACATGACGTCAGTCATGGGGTACAAATCGAAGCATTTATCTATTCACGCCTGAAAGGCCGCGAGATCTGTCAGCGCGCGCTCCTGGCCCCGCCTGCCAGGAGTACTATAATATCATTACGCGCCCTCAGATCTGCCTTGGAAAGAAACTGAGCAAGACAATCAATCCAAGATAACACTGTACACGCCAACTTTGTTATATCTGGTTCTTGCTTAAGGAACCGAGGTTACGTAAGTAACCGAGACGTTCCTTATCGCAGTTCACTGCGATATAACAGTATGGGACCCTATACATTCCCGCGTGATAATACAGTGGCAGCCAATTACACACACCAGCTTTACTGAAGCCTTTTCCCTCATAGAGGTTCATACGGCCGCTGGCGGTGAACATATTAACAGGGCAACCTTTGTCATAGGCGGCAAGGATCGCGATCCTGCGCCTGTAGGAAACCACCCTGGAGTGTTTCATGTGCAACAAACATGTAGACACCAATGAACACACTTATCATATACATCGTTCTCAGGTCAGGGGATTCAGAGATCGCTTGCCTGCAGAACACCATGAATTTAACAGGGCCACCTTTATCATAGGCGACAGGGATCCGTGATCCTGCACCCGTAAGAAAACCCTGGGATGTTTCATGTGCAACATAACATGTAGACACTAATGAACACACTTATCATATATATCGTTCTCAGGCCAAGGGATTCAGAGATCGCTTGCCCGCAGAACGCTATGAAGAAAACTAGGTTCAGCCACATCTAACATATAGAATCTAATGAAAGTGTGGCGAGAACTCCAGCTTGCAGCTTTGCAAATATCTTCCACTGAGACGCCCTTTAGTAAGGCCCAGGAAGACGAGACCCCCCACGTAGAGTGCGCATGCAACTTCTCCGGGGGATCTAAAGACAAGCTCTTATAAGACAACACGATAGCCTCTACTATCCAACGGGAGAGGCTCGGTTTTGATAGAGGTCTGCCTTTTGCGCGTGCCCCGAAGCACACGAATAGCTGATCTGACTGTCTGAAAGCTCTAGTGCGCTCTGCGTAACAGCGGAGAGCGCGCACTGGACAGAGTTTATTCAAACGTTCCTCCTCTGCTGACGCAAAAGGAGGAGGCGAGAAAACTGCTAATTCAATCACCTGATTGCGGAATGGGGTTACCACCACTTTAGGTGTGTAAGCAGCATTAGGTCGCATAACCACCCTGTCACCAGCGATCGAGAACTGAAGGCACGATGGACTGACTGACAGGGCTTGCATGTCACCAAAGCGTTTTGCTGACTTTAAAGAGACAAACTTTATGTCCACTGTCTCCAGGGGCTCGAAAGGAGGCCCTGTGAGAGCACGTAACACCACTAGCAGATCCCAAGAGGGTATGAGGTGTCTCTCTGGCACCCTGAGCCGTCTCACCCCCGCCATAAAGCGTGACGCTAGCGGGTGACTGCCAGGAGAACTGCCATTAATGCCTGCGTGGCAGGCTGAAATGGCAGCCATGTACACTTTGAGAGTAGAAGCCGCCTTCCCCTCATCAAACAACTGCTGTAGGAATTCTAGAATAACGCCCAGCGCGCAGTTAATGGGGTCGTGCTGACGCGCAGCACACCACCGCTCAAAACTGCGCCACTTCAGCGTATACAGAGCCCGTGTTGATACAGCTCGGGCACTCTGTATTGTAGCCACCACCGCGTCCGACAAGCCTGACGCTACGAGCCTGCACCTTTCAGGTGCCAGGCTCTGAGACGCCACCACTCCGGATGGGGGTGCCACACTGTCCTGTGCGCCTGCGTTAGGAGGTCTCTCCGTAGAGGCAGCTCCCAAGGCTGCTGCACTGACATATTGACCAGATCTGGTTGGGCCAGTGGGGGGCCATCAATATCAATTCCCTGCCCTCGTCCGCAATCCTGCACAGCACCTGCTGGAGGAGCGGGATCGGGGGAAAAGCATATAGGGGTGGAGCTGGCCACTGGTGGCCCAGCGCGTCTATGCCTAGTGGGGGATCGTCGCCCCCTAGCGAGAACCAGAGCGGGCAGCAGGTGTTCTGCCTGTTCGCGAACAGGTCCACCTGCGCCTTGAAAAAACGCACCCAGATCTGACCTATCACTTGTGGGTGAAGGCACCAGTCTGCTGCTCGAGGATCACCCCTCGATAACAGGTCCGCACCGTAGTTGAGGTGACCTGGTATATGAACTGCCCTGAGGGACAGGACATGCCTCGCTGCCCACAGGAGCAGGCGAGTCGCCCAATGGTGTAATGACGAGGAGCGCACTCCGCCCTGGCGATTTATATACGCCAAGGTCGCAGTGTTGTCCGTCCTCACTAGTACATGCTGACCACTCAGCCTGGGCAGAAAATGTTGTAGAGCTAGGACTACTGTTCGCAGCTCTAACACATTTATGTGAGACGCGGCCTCTGTCACAGACCAGAAACCGTTCACGCCTCTCCCTTCGCAGACAGCTCCCCCGCCTTTGGTGGAAGCGTCTGTGGTCACCACCACGCGACGCGACACTATGCCTATAGTGCCCCGACGCGGCGAGAAACCAGGGGGTTCTCCAGATCGCCAGGGCTTTCCTGCATCTGGAGGACACCACTACTCTGCGATGCCTGTCTGTGACTGCGTTGAGCTTCATAGACAGGTACCATATTTGGAATGGCCGCATACGCAACATCCCCAACGGGAGCGTTATAGCGGCCGACCCCATCATTCCTAACAGGCGTTGGCAGCACAGCGACGAGACTGACTGTCCCCGTCGGAACTGGCGCACGCATGTTTTGATGGCATTTATCCGTTCTTGAGACAGCCTGACCTCCATGGAGGTGGAGTCTAAAATCATACCCAGAAAATGCATAACTTGCCTGGGGCAGAGAACGCTTTTTTCTCTGTTTATAACAAAGCCCAGTCGATACAGGTGCGCCACCCCTAGATGGCCGTCCTGCACTGCTGCAGCCTTTGAATGAGAAGCAATTAACCAGTCGTCCAAATAATTGTAAACGCGTAAGCCGTGTAGACGTAATGGGGCGATAGCTGCCTCTACGCACTTTGTAAATACCCTCGGCGCTAGGGACAGGCCGAATGGGAGTGCGTTGAATTGGTACGCTATTCCTCCGAACGCAAACCTCAGATATCTCCGATGTCTGTGGTGGATCGGAATGTGGAAATAAGCGTCTTTTAAGTCTATCGTGATTAACCAATCGTTTGACCTTATAAACTGCACAAGCCTGCGTGGGGTCAACATTCTGAACCGTAGCGGCATGAGTGCTTTGTTTAACACACGTAGATCTAATATTGGCCGATAATTCCCGTCTCTTTTGGGTACGAGGAAGTAACGGCTTGTGATGGTCTTTAGCACCCATGGTGACACTGCGCATGCGCGCCAACTCGCCGCACAACCAGGGAGGTTGTGCTTTGAGTTGAATTTGTCGGGGACTAACCCGCTCATGGTCAATGAGTCTAAGCCTAGATCTACACCCACTCCGCCTAGGGAGGGAGACGATTGCACTGTGTGCATCGCGGGGGGAGTTGCACAAGCATGCCTGGGCACTGCGCCATCTGGGACAGGAGTTAGGACTTATGATTGTGGTGCTTGTGAAAACCTGCTTACCGTGCTGGACATGATTTCCACATGTGAGCGACGGGCTGATTTCTGCGGAGGCGGTGTGTACTCCACCGCTCCCCCCTGTGTGACGAGTGGCTGACTGTCACGATCAGGAAGCCTGAGGTCTCCCTCTGCCTCGCCCGCGGCGAGCGGAGTGCTGCCGCGGAGCCTGGGCTGCGCCATGGGCAGGGCGCGCAGCTGGTTGCTGTGCTGCAGGCTGCGCTGGAGGGCGGAAGGGGTGTCTCTGCCAGCCTCGCCCTGTGGACACCTTTGCTGGAGGCGCTGGCGAGCGGAACCCGCTTCTCTTCTGGCCCGGTGCGTGTGTGGTGTGTCCTGAGGAGGACGTCTCACCCGTGCCACTAGAGCGAGGCATCCAAGCCTGGAATACCTCTCTGCTCTTCTGCTGTTCTTCGAACTTGGCAGCCATTTTGACCACTGCCTCCCCGAAGGCGCCCTGGACAGAGACCGGGGCGTCGAGGAGTGGTGCTTTTTCTCTGTCTGACAGCTTAGCCAGTGATAGCCACAGAGACCTCTGGGTAGCCACCGCGGCACCCATCACCCTCCCCAGTGCCTGTGACGTGCACCGAGTTAGTCTGAGCGACAGATCCGTCGCGCGACGGAGTTCTGCCACAGACGGGTGATCTTCCCCCAGCGACAAGGCAAGCTCAGTCAGGAGCTTTGCCTGGTAGCGCTGTAGCAATGCAGCCGTATTGGTCGTGCAGGCAGCCTGCCCTGCAGCCAAGTAGGACTTCTCTGCCAGCTGAGCCTGGTGTCTGCCCACCCGCGTGGGCAGGAGAGGCTTCTGGCCGAGACGCATCGTGGGGGATGCGGGCGAGAGGTAGCCCGCTACTGCATCCTCCACCTGAGGAAAAGGAGAGGTAGCCCCTCTCCTTAGCCATGTGGAGCTGCATGTAGGGCGCGAACCCCGGCACCGGGGCTCGGCCCGAGTAGGGTATTGCCCATGTCGCCTGCAGTTCCTCGTGCACCTCCTCGAAAAAGGGGATGCAGCTGGGAACTGACGCGGCGGAGCCATTATAAAACTCCCCGTCCAGCAGCGAGGACCGCACACTGGGAGGGGGAGGGAGAGGGAGCCCGAGGCAGCTGGCTGCTCTCAGCGCAACCTCGTGGAGTTGCTGGCCCAGGAGCCGAGACGAGGTAGGAAGGTGTCTCCACCCGCATCCTAACGTCATGGCTCGTCTGCATTGCTTCAGCGATTGAGCTGTGCTCATCGGAGAAGTCTAGCAGACTATCATCATCCAGGCTGATGTCCAGCTCGAGTTCAGGCTGGACACCGCTTGGTTGAAGCTCCTCAGCCTCGCTGCCCGCAGCCCCAGGGCTGACAGGCGGCGGAGACGGGGAGAGACCCGGGGGCGGAGCTGCCGCTGCAAGGCGACTGCTCACGCTCACCAAGTCCAAGGCTGAAGACGCACTCATTCCTACGGGGGCGTTAGCCCTGGATGGAACCAGTGCAGTCTCCTCGGCGTCCTTGCGCTTCCAGAATGCAAGGCGCCTGGTAGCCTTAGCTAGTGGGAGGCTAGCACAGATGGCACAAACAGGGGCTTTGCCCGAAAGCGCGCCCTCTGCGTGGTCCCTGCCTAGGCAGGTCACGCACCGACGGTGGCGGTCGCCCTTGGGACGGACGTGACCGCAGTCGGGGTAGTGTCTGGCCATCTTTTTTTTTCTTTTTTTTCAATCTGAAAGTAGAGAAGAATGTTAAAACACAAGCACACTATCTGCAACGAACACGTTGTTAGCAAGCTAGCAGGCTAGTCAGAAACTTAGCCAGCCAGGCAGCCAGGATAGCAGCCACTACTTTCAAAATGAATTTGAGCCAATACATTTTGTAGCGCCCTGAGCTAGTGAGGGTTAAGGAACCCAGATAACTCACCAACCCGTAGAGAGCGAAAGCACACAAAACTCTTTTGACTGTGGTAGAGCGTTTGAGATATGCTCGGAGATGTTCACTCCGTCTTGCGAAGTTTCAAAAGAGGCAGATCTGAGGGCGCGTAATGATATTATAGTACTCCTGGCAGGCGGGGCCAGGAGCGCGCGCTGACAGATCTCGCGGCCTTTCAGGCGTGAATAGATAAATGCTTCGATTTGTACCCCATGACTGACGTCATGTACCATACTGTTATATCGCAGTGAACTGCGATAAGGAACCCAAGAGAGGAAGAAATACTGGTAAAGTCAGATTCATATGCAAGTCCAGACACGAGAATGCTTTACTGAGCTCATAGATAAGCATTCTGTAATGTACACATTTCACCAGTCTTATTGATGGCTATATTCTTAAACAACACAAATCGTACATTCAACATGGGTTATCATGACTAAAAAATACAATGTGTCACTGTGTGAAGGCCAGTGCTTTACTGTCTCCCATTATCCAGTGTAGTTTAGCTTTGTCTGTCAGTGTGTGGATATTGACAGCACCTCCCTACAGAACAGCAGGACCATGGCAGGAGTGAGTGAAGAGGGGGGGCCATGTGTGACCTAAGATTAGCTCGGTGTCGATCCAAAGCAGAGTGAGACTGAGACAGACACTTGCAGGGGATGCTTGGAGACACATGGGGGTATTTAGCGGCCGACTTTTCCAGTCTTAGATCTTTTGGAGTATAATTGTGCAACGTGCTACTGCAGTGTACAGTTGTGAGCTTGTTGTGTGCCTTGAATTAAACGTTCAGTGTCTCTGTGAAAGTCAAGAGGTCATGTACTTTTGACACCTCTCTAATATTTGTGACTGTGCCACTAAAAGCCATAAACTGAAGAATTATATACTATATTTTCTTTTTCTATGACTAATCAGAATTTTTTTTTTCCACAATTGTGCAGGATTGCCTAGCTGGCACGGGCAACTAGCACGGGCAGCTAACACTGGCAGCCTTAAAGTCCTTTCCATGGATATCACTTCACATAATCTTGTTTGCCAACTTTCCTTTGAACTATATTTTTGAACTTTCTTTTGAATAAGAGTCATTTCACACAGTCTAAATATATGACTTAAACGGAAACTGGTGACATTAGTAACACTTTGTGGCATACATTTATAGTATTCTCATTTAACAAACAAATGATCCTAATGTATAGTCTCCAGGCACGGGTTTGCTCTGTTGTGCAAGTTACCATCTGGTTTCTCGTAGCACAAGCCTTCACACCTCTAGCTGTCAAAGATGGAATGGCGGTGCTATTTCCAAGGGAGTGGGAGAGAAGAAATGGCCTGTCTCTTCCACACTCTCTCGGGTGCGTCGCATCGACAGTGGTCTGTGAGAGAGCATCTGTGATTGACAGGTTGGGGATCTGTAAGCAAATGCTGATTGCTTCCATGCCAGTCTTGAATGCATAAAAGAACATTCGCTGCAGAGCCTTTGCATGTCACCTTTGTCCTGTAGTGTCTATATGGAAATGAATTTTTCTCACACAGAATGCCAATAATGCAGGGGTTCGATGCATAACCCTTTGTCTGGCTGTTCTTATCAATTACACTGTAAGCTACACTGTGTGCATGCTTAATATCTCAGTGATATAGACAAATACCCAAAGCACCTTGGCCATGCTATGATAGATGATAGGATCTCACGGAATTAATATCCACACTCTCTGCAGTCGACCCACTGGAAAACCTCAGCAGGTGAAAGATATTCATTCAGAGAGGTTTTGTTTCAGCTTGGCTCAAAGCTGAACATAACCAGGGTCCTGAGAATTAGATTAGACACTGCAAACATGCTTTTGTGAGGTGAGTGTCAGGCTATCTATTGCTTGTCAGTCTGATGTGAATGATGGCTGTTTGCAAACACTTTATGAGATTCATGAGTATAATTGTACACCATGTTGGGTCAACAACTCTATCGTAAACACAAAGAATGGACAACCCACATTCACCATAGAATTGTTCACAGAACTACATCGCAATCTGATAGATATAATAGTATTCTGAAACACATTTGAATGCGGTACCATTTGGTACCGTAATTGTGTCACACACAGTCATGGCAAATGTCGTATTCTATTAGGTAAAGTCATTCGGGGGAAGGTCCCACACATCCCACCCAAAAAAGAGGAAAAGACGCAAGCTTACAAGATGGTTAACACTTATTGATAACCATTGTAGAAGCATGCAAGTATGCAAACGTTTTGAACGTATATAAATGTAAGTTCATATATATTTTTCAAAACATTGAAAAATCACAACACTAACTATCCGTTTATGTAATAGACATAGTATTATTGATAGTAAATTGTCATGACAACTCTCAATTTCATGCTATGGCAGCTTATTAGTATGTCACAAAACTTATAGCATCTGAAACTCCAAGAGTTACCTTTAATGGTAACATACTACTGTCCTATCATTGGACACTGACTGTCATGTGACCCCACAGTAAGAGGATACGGTATCTGCCATATCATGTCTATGATAGATAGACATGTTTAAATGAAGGGGGTTCAGATGAAGTATTGTTGAATGTTTAATCATGCTGGTGGCTTTTGATAACAGACCAGCATTAATTTAAGCAAGTGCATGTCATCTCTAATGAAGCGAGTTCATTTTCTGACATGTCTTCTGGGTCTCACTGCAAATCAGAGGCAAATACCATCAGTGTTGTTTATCTAATGATGCATCTTGAAGTCGTAGACTAATTTATGGATTAAATTAGAAGAGGATGACACATGGCAACACTAATGATTTGAAAAGTGAATGAATTTATTATTATCTCCGGTTCAGTGGTGAAGAGGTTTGATCAATGCCACGCCATCTGAAGTGAGCAGAGGATGGACGTGGAAACAGCATATTCTGTTTCAAGCTATTGATGAATGAAATCTGGTCCTTTTCCCTTCCGTGTTTTTGTTTAATCCTCTTGTCAATTCATTTTTTCCCAATCCACTAACAGAGCTTTATCTTTGCAGTACTGCCTGGTCAAATGAATATGCCATCACCTTCAACGGTTAAGTAATAAAACAAATAAATAGTAATCCATAAATAATGTTGCTGTAGCTCAGCTGGCAAAGCAAAGTGATAACAAGTGTGTTCGATATCCCGGGAGCAGATGCACCAACAATTTACATTATATCTGTATGATACTTTCAGCTACTTTGGATAAAAGTGTCCGCTAAATGTGCACAGCATTCAGATACCTTCTTCATCAAACCAATGTCAATATCAAGCTTTCATCAGCAAGTTTAATTTGTCAGGGGATGACTGTAATCCAAGCATTTAAAGTCCGAATCATCACAACTTCTTGCCCAAACATCTTTCATAGCGGTAAAACATGGGGAGACTAGTGAACTACAAATTCTGGAAATATAATTAAATATGAAATTTAGCCAGAGGCTAAATATATATACCTGGTCCTACTAGTCTCTGCTCTGTAGAATTGAAAAATGTAAAAGTCTCTCTTGTATGCATTTGTGTCATATTTTAGCCATGCAGCCTGAAGGCATGCCTCCCAGGAACCAGAGGCATCTGAGCTAGCGTGCTATTTTTGGGGCATATTTTATAGAGGTGCTAATCAGTCCGTGTTTGGTGGCCCGTTATGCTTGTGAAAGTGGTGTTATTAAGGGGCTATAGACTCAGAACTTGAATGCAAATGAACAGAGGTGCTAATTCAACTTTCAAAAGTAATTATGCTACCTCACTAGCAGGGCTCTATCTGTAACTCAAGTGTATTATTGCATACAAATCTGCGACGAAGTGTCCTCTTTTTCAAAAACTCAAATCTGGTCACCCTATCTCAAGGTACACACCCAGTAGATCCCTGAGGTCCT
This sequence comes from Clupea harengus, assembly GCF_900700415.2. Lineage (NCBI taxonomy): Eukaryota > Metazoa > Chordata > Actinopteri > Clupeiformes > Clupeidae > Clupea > Clupea harengus. The sequence goes on from NC_045172.1 coordinate 15,627,410, forward strand.
CTGGCACTGAACTCCTAACAGTTCCGTAAGCCAGGACAAAGAGACATGGGAAAGCAGCTTTTAGTTTCTACGCCCCCAGCCTTTGGAATACTCTGCCAGAATACCTAAGAATGGCTGAAACGGTGGAAACCTTCAAACATGCACTTAAGACATACCTCTTTGATCTCGCTTATCACTCACTGTAACATTTATCTGTTTACTTATCTGTGTCTCTTTACAAGTGTTTGTAACAAACCGCTGTTAACCTTATCATGATTTTAGAGCTTAATTACTAAGCCTAACCTTAACTGAAAACAAATATGTAGCACGAACACACACACGTCCTACTTGGGTGGGCCTGGTGGCAGTTTAATTTAATTTAATTTAATTTAATAGTTTAATTAACCACTGTAAGGAAAAGATAATACATGACAAATAGGAAAGGACTCTTAGCCATAGCTTAGTCAATGGGAAGCTAAGTACAAGGTAGAATAGTTCACCAAACTGTTATGAAAGGCAAATTAACCACAGATTAGTCAACCGAAAATTGAATTTCGCCCGAAATAGCAACTGCTAGCAGATGCAAAAAACATATGCAACTAAATATTTTACTCGATTCCCTGATAGCTGAGTGTACTAGTAACTATTAGCCTACTCTAATATACCAAAGGTAAATTAGCCACAGATTAGCTAACCGAAAACCGAATTTCATCCGAAATAGCAACTGCTAGCAGACTCAAAAGACATACACAATGTCTCTTAGTTTGACGATAACCGTACTGAGCAGTCCTTTATGGTGCCAGTATGGTTAGTACGTAATTTCCTGTTTATTTATCTCTGAAAAATCTGTGTCTTTACAAGTGTTTGTAACCCACCCCAGCAGCTGTCTCTTAGTTTGACGATAACCGTGCTGAGCAGTCCTTTCCGGTGCCAGTATGGTTAGTACATCATTTCCTGTTTATTTATCTCTGAAAAATCTGTGTGTCTCTACAAGTGTTTGTAACCCACCCCAGCAGCTGTCTCTTAGTTTGACGATAACCGTGCTGAGCAGTCCTTTATGATGCCAGTGTGGTTAGTACGTCATTTCCTGTCTTATTTATCTCTGGAGAATCTGTGTGTCTTTACAAGTGTATGTAACACTCCCCCCCCCCCCCCTTTTTTTTGTTTCCTACTGTGAGGCGCATTGTGTTACCTCCTGGTATGAAATGCGCCGTACAAATAAAGTTTGATTTGATTTGATTTGATATGTAATAATTTGTTAAAGGAATGTTGTATGTGTTATAACAATATGTACGTTTGTCAAAATAACATGTTAATTTCAATACATTAATTCATTAAAAATAACGTGTCAAAAAAGATTACTGTGCACCGCTAAACGGCGGCCATATTGGATGGATATACTGGCCAGTCTCTGTTATGGTAATCCCACTCCCACTGTGCGCTTTTGATGCAGAGCTAGTTTCGATGTTTTGGGTTGTATTTGTAGTTGGATGTTAGGTCTATAGCAGGGGTGTCAAACTCATTTTAGTTAAGGGGCCACATACTGCCCACTTTGATCTCAAGTGGGCCATAATCATAGCATAATAACGCATACATAACGACAATATTTCTCTATGTTTAAATCATTGGTGAAGGTTTTTGGATGATAAACCCTATTTTAAGGTCTTTCTACAATAAACTAGAAACATAAAGAACAAAAACTCAGACATCAGCCCACTGTTTATCTGCCTGGGCTCTCCTATGCAGATTCCCACGCAAGCAATTACTGGATCGATTAAAAAAATTACAAAACTTTGTACTCATAAACCTCAATATCCTTAAGAGATATTCTGATTCACAACCCTTGACATTTATTAAGAAAAGCTACTTTTATAGAAATGCAATTTATGTCTTTCAGTAATTTTGACACTTAGCAAAGTCATCCGGCGGGCCGAGCTGGACCCCCTGGTGGACCCCCCTATGTTTGACACCCCTGGTCTATAGCCTCCTCTTGGAATTATTTGTATACACAATTCCATAACTTCAGAAATGCTCACGCAAAACCTATGGAAATCCCTGAAGGTAATTTGTAAAATATTTCTAAACTTTTAGAACAAACTGTAATTGCATTTGACTGAGGTGACATAATTTCGCAAGCTAGCAAGATTTGATCAGTGTAGTCTGATGTTACCCAAGTTAATTTAAGACAAACTATGAGATGGGTTAATCAGGAATAAAGAAAATGTGTGCTTCATTAAAAAAAGTTCATTGAAATATCTGTATTTTTTGCCAATAATGTGTGGTGAACATCACACTGCCAAGGCTTGTTTAGTTTGTCACTTTACGTAAAAGGCAAATCTGACGGATTTTTAAATGCTTCTCACGGCAAATCGACATATGTGATTCATTTAGATTGAAAAACCACAAAACACGTTATATGTAATTTTACAAAATCATCTCACTTGGTGGTGATTTATTTTTGTGATTGGTTTGAATGAAGGTGTGAGGGAGTGGAATGGAAGCAAAATTATACTAGGCTAAATTACGGCCAGCAACGTTCACTTTGATCAGGGCTTGTCTTACTCCTTATACATACACATCAATACACTTTGTGAGAAGCAGCTGATATGGCACCATTCTCTGAGGGAGGGCCTCATTCATTTCACACGTGATGTCTGGCAATCCTGTGATATCTGTCATTCTGAAAGAGAGAGAGAAAGACAGAGAGAAAGAGAGAGAGAGAGAGAGAGAGAGAGAGAGAGAGAGAGAGAGAGAAAGAGAAAGAACAAACAATTAGAGGAGAGAGCCTTGATGGGTAGCAAAGGGTGCCTGACAAAAGAAATGGTGTCCATCCCTTTTGAAAGGTTTATTGATCTGTCTGAATACACACAAACACACACACACACACACACACACACACACACACACACACACACACACACACACACACGTGACTCGCTTGCTGACAGCTTCTTAAGGTCATTATGGACCCTTTTGCTCACACTGGCTGAGTGGCTGAATGCCTGATGCCACACTGCAAGCTGTACGCTGAGAGTATAAGGCAGCTGTGAAATGTTCCTCAGCAGAGCCCAGCCTCATAATATTCCCCCATTCAAATGTCAAGACAAAGACCACAGACTGTAATTTCGTTCAGCGTGGGGAAAGAAGCTTTTGCATGACAAGATTAGCTTCTTGATCTCCTTTTTTCCTTTTTGCAGTGGAAGTGCATCACTTATTTGTCCCTCTGTTCCAATATCAGTCATTTACAGCTTAATGCTTTTTCACCTCATTGTATTTCCCTTTCCTCAGAGTAGGGCATTTAGGTGTGGGATTTAATGGGTTATGTTTTTTTTTCTGTCATGCCTGACCACTTAAATAAATGAAGGGTGTTCAAATGGAACATGCAGATTTTAAGTGGTTTCTCTTTGAGGGATTTTGTTGACAAGACTGTCATTAAAAATAGCTTTTGTTCCTTTTCGTCTCTACAGATGTAAAATATTGTCAAGCCGTAAGGTTTTATTTGTCTTTATTTTTTGTAATTGTTTTTGGGTGGAGTAGGGTTTTCAAGTCTTAATTAGAGAATTCAGAGGACTCACAAGACTAGCACAAGGTTACTTCATACTGATAAATACAAACATGGTGTACATTCTGTTGACATAATTATTTAGCTGGACTGCTGAATGCACAAATACATGCGACTTTGGAACAAAGGTCTAACTTTGCCTAATCATCAATGTGCCTTACTTTGTCCTCCGTCTCCAGAGGGTTCATTCTCACGCTACACAGGTGCACAATTAAGATCATGGTAAGTCATTAGCATTGGATCCAATGGATGTTTACCTTCCCTCTCCCAGAATGCATGCCCAAAGACCCAGGGGTCACCCAGACTTCCCTCTTCAGTAAATATTCTGGGTCACTTTTTTGGGAAGGATCATTAAGCTTGGGGTGAGATGATTATAACCCAGACAAAAATGACTTTTTTTCTCTCTCTCTTTAAAGACTATTTAACCCAGGACCGATACAGTGACATGATATTAATTACCTCTGTTCCTTGTGGGAGATCTTGTTAATCTCCACAGCGAAAAATGTATCCGTGAAGGGTCAAGTGTTATAATAACTGGAGGACATATTTAAAAACATGAGAGTTATTATAAATTGTTAATTTGAATTCAACAAAAGTCACTTCTCTGACTGTATTACTGAAATTCTATCTCTTTTGTTGCAGAGTTCACAATTCAGTAGGGCAGTGGACCTATTAAACCTATTAAATCTTACATCACTGGGCTTTAATACATTTAAACACTACCTTGGATGCACCATGACGTCAGTGCTCGTGCTGTCATTTTATCTAACCCTCACAGTACCTACCATCCAGTCTGTCAAACACCCAAGACGGCCAAAATCAATGCCAGCTAATTAAAAGCGCTTGCATTATTTTCAGCTTGGGACAGATCCATCTATCAGCATGAAGCTCTGTTGCACTACTGCTGGTGCGAGTCCCCCCCCCTCCCCCCAATCCTATTGTGGCAGCTGCACCCAGGTGCCAAAACTCTGATCCTCCGCTAGGAGCGGACGTCTCCAACTCGGTCAATACGTGGCTCAGATCCTCATACAGTCCCTCTCGAGCTGGCCGCTCAGGCAGCATACAGATGAGCCTCGGGGGCCAGCCGCCAAAAGGCCTCTTCTACACACTCATACATGCTGTGCTCTTACCATGTTTACATCTTCATCAAGAGCAGCGGTGGGCTCTGTGTTTACAACAACAGGGTACAGAACAAGGCGGAATGGAAATCCATTATAGTCTATGTGCTGAATTCATTGCTATACGTATATTGCTGATATACATTATATATATATATTAGCATGTATGCGTTCTAGATGATCTGTCTGTGTTATGTGCATTTGACGCATTGGAATTGCATGCGGCAGTCATGTTAAACCGCAGTGCCGACACCCAAGAATGACGTTTGAAAAAACACATCATTTTGATTTGCTGACAGATTACATAGGACAACAAACAGCGGCCTGGACACGAAAATGGTGATAAGCATTGACACGGTGAACATCACAAGGGACTCCGGCGTGTTCAAAGAGGGCACTATCATGACGGTAGGAGGGCTAATCCGCCTAAACCAATCAAAGACATCCATTTCAGGCTAAGCAAAAAACATGTCAGTGACTCCAACCCAGTAGCTCAAACCATCAATTTAATCTTCCCGGAGCTGTCGGGAGACGTGGCCCCAGACAACCTTCCATCCCACCTGCTCACTTGTCACTCTTACCTTGTTACCATGATCAAATAAAACAATGGAGAAAAAAAAAACCCACTGCTCACTTACCCACATTACTGGGTTAGACTTCCTGCGCTGTGGATGTTGTAGTTTCCTCTCCGTGCTCATTACTAATGCAAGGGCTGGCATTAGTGGGTCATGCATTTGCATCATCCTTTCTGACAGGTGGGAGCTTTCTGTGGCCTCGGTGAGCAAGTTAACATGACACGTGTCAACACTTCCTGCTTTGCAGTGTGGGGTGTTGGCTGTGCAGGGGAAAGGGATGGCGGTCTCTGAGGTGTAAGCATATGGAATGACTCAGACAGTGGTTGGTTAGTCACGTACCAATACACACACACACTTACACACACACACACACACACACACACACACTCACACACACACACACACACACTCACACACACATACACACACAGAAAGAAAGAAAGAAAGAAAGAAAGCGAGTTAGAATTTGTTTGTGTGTATTTATGTATGTAAAAAATATGTAAAGTTTGTATGTGTGTGTTACCATACAGAAAATGTGTTAGTGAGTTTGTGTTTGATCATTTAGTCATAAGGCACAAGTTATGATGATGAACAGTTGGTATATTCCTTCACAAGAGTTTGGTGTTCAAGTATTCAAACTCCCAGTCTCTCACTGTGCACTGGTACTGAAGCCATGGTCGACATAACCTCTCAGGCATCTTTGCCGTTTCACTCTCACCGTGAGACATGAGGCTTTAATCAGAGTAGCACCCACCCGCTGCGTGCACAGTTTACAGCAGAACCAGCCGTGAAACACACAAACATGGCATGGTCAGTATGCCTACACTTTACCTCATAACTCAAAACACGTGTCTACCATAAATCTGTAAATCTGATCTTGTGGGTTCGAAAAGCCATGATTTATACAGGAGTCAAGAGTACATATTCTATTGACTGAAGGCAAACATTAATTATGTGGTTATATGGTACTTTATTCCGTGTTCTTTTAAATCAATAGGCAGTTGTGCACCAATACTGGGATGAATGATACATGCGTACAGTCTTTCAGGTTGTTTGAGGCTGACATGTAAATCATGAATTGATGTATTCAAAAAGTGAATGCAATAAATCTTGTTTTGAAGGGTTACTCCACATATGCAGCATAATTATTCAAGACTATGCGGGCAGTATGAAGTACATGATCAATGCAACTGCAAAACCCGGTCAATGCACATTTATCACATACAGTATCCAACAAAAGTGAATAGACCCCTGTGAAATGCCACTTGAATGTCAAATGATTCCAAATTGCATTTCCTTACAGTAATTGTATTACATCAAAGTTGAATAGTACTAGGGTATTTGCTCTTATGTAAAATGAAAAACGAGAAGTTCAGATTTACTATATTAAACCTACAGAGCCCACAGTAGGAAGTCATTGCAACTCAATGCAGAAAGTCAGTACACCGTTCAGATTCAAATGTTTTTATTTTTTCAATACTTTGCATGTCCACTTTCATTTTGGAAGACAGACTCAATTCTCCTCAGCATGGAGGACACCAGCTCTTTGCTGGATTGAGGATTCTCTTCAAGCCCCAAGGTGCCCCGTGGGGAACTTTTTGGTATTTTGATTAATATATTTAAAAATCTCTGCGAGTTTTTGTCCTAGAAACATAAAACTAACACCCACAGCAACCTCGAACCCTTTTCTTTTAAAATATGTAAAGTTTGAAACTAAAATATAAATAATCACTTTGTAAGGACAATATTACGAATCCCTTGCAAATTTCAGCCTCTGAGTGAGGTTTCGACCCTCCCATTAGCAAATGACAACTATTCATATGATAAGGAGATGGTAATTCAGTGATCACTATTGGGTCGTGATGTGTCAAGTAAACCTGTAGGAACAAAGACATTACAGGCCCATTACGTCATGGCCATTGTTCTTGACCGAGGTGTCCCAGAATGTTCACACCTTTCTCATCAATATGCATAGTGGTCTAAGTGAAGGAAAGTGTCACATTGTATATTACTTAAAATGAGTATTGAAACCACACACACTTTCTGAATGATAAACTCACCTATGTGGAGCAAACACCTATGTTTACAGGGCTCAGAGTAAAGAAGAAAACTTCCAAAATATTAACAATGTGTTTTTGTACAAAGTCTGGGCACCTCTAAAACTAGATTTAATTTTAGTGTCTTTAGATTTCATTTTAATAAAAAACGTTTTTTTACTACATTCCTTTTACTCTCATTTTATTATTGCTGAGGTGTTCTAGAATATAATCATAAATGCCACTTTTGCCTCATGGTTTTTAGTTAGGTGAAATATACAAAAATATCAGGCATGGCAGACTACCTAACATAGTAAAAAAAAAGCCTTGGGGCTGGAAGTGTTAAAAATACCCCAATAGTGTTGGATATTAGATTCAAATTAGGCAACATTTTTGGCCAGGCCATAGTTTTCACTTATTTTATTCTTTAGAAACTCTTATGTGATTTTGACAGTGTGCTTTTATCTTGTCAGACAGTATTTTGGTATATTCACAGGCATTCATGGCGCCATCTCTAAATGTCATCTCCCCCACACCCTTTGCACTCAAGCAGCCCCATATCATCACACTTCCTCCTCCTGGTAGTCCTGGTGAGCTGAACACATTCATCTTGGTCTCATCTGACAAAGAATGTGCTTCCAATATTCATCAGGCTTCTTCACAGCCCGTAGGTCCATAACTGAGACATTTCTGGTGTTCACAGGTCATTTTCTAATGTAATTAGGCTAACTGGAAATCCCAGGTGTATTCACTTTTCCTAGTTCCTACTTTGAGACCTGTATTTTCAATTTAGTCTTATTAAGTTTGTAATTGTTCAGAAGAGGAAATACTTGTAATAATAATTGTCAACATAAAAATAATACAGTTATTGAGACGTGATACAATTTTGAATCCTTTAATATTTGAAGTGATGTTGCACAGGGGTGTACTCACTTCTGTTGTATACTGTACTGTACATAATAATATAGTACAGTAATTCAGCAAACTAATAGTACATTAAGAAACACTTGGTGCAACACAGCAGTGTGTTCAACTTAAATCTCTTAAAGACCCGATTCTGTATGTCCCTTATGGGTACCCATAAGGTCAGAGGTTCTGTTCTGTTCTGTTCTGTTGTGCCCTACCTCAGCCCCTAGTCCCTAGCAGGAAAGTGGGGACTCTGCTGGCTCTACTGCAGCTTCAGATACTCTATTAAGGGAAGGGGGAAAAAAGGTTGAAAGGATAAGAGGTCAACACATCACACACACACCAGAAACAGACATCCCGTTCTCGACCCCAGCCATCTCTTCAATCTGTATTTTCTGATGCTCAGATGAACATGACTCACCCTGCACACAAACGGTTGACTGTGCTCCTAGAAGTGAGTGACAGGCAGTTCAAAATGATGCTCAACCAGGTATAGAATGCTGTTACTCAGTGAAGTGTAGAAGTGCTTTGGGCCAGTGAGATGTGCTTGTACCACGAGAGCTGGGCTTAGGAAGAAGTCCACAATCAGAGTGATAGTAGCCCAATAATGGGTTGTTCTCGTCGAGGTACTGAGTCACTAAATGTCATTAGAAGCACAAAGCGACAAACCAGAGGTCACTCTTCAAGCACTGAAAGTGGGTCCAGGTATATCATCAGAGTGGGTCTTTCAGTTGTTCTGTTTTTTTTTATCTCTCCTTCACAGAGCAAGAAGCCACTCAACTGCTCCCCACATCCTAAGCTTGTCAGAGTCTGTATGAATCAAAATCATCACAATGCCTCAGCAGACATTCTACACACCAGGAGTACCTTAACTGGGAGTTAAGTTTAAAAAAGAACTAAAAAAGAAGTGAACTTGGTGTGCTGTGTAGTTATTTATATTCAGGTTACTAAAAATGAGTGCTGTCAAAATGAACTTGTTAATTTTTGTGATAAATTTAAAATATTTATGGAGTTTTAAAAAGAATTACGCAATTAACGCAGCTGCCTGGGTTTAGTTATTATTTCTGTTAGTGCATATGTAATGGTTAAAATATCTGGGGGCATCCAATATACACCTGACACGGAGCCGAGCTGAATTCACAAGCTTGCAAGTTTATTGAGCACTTCAATTTACAACAAACCCAACGGGCTCCATACCGTGTTCTTGCTACCGACTGGCTGACTTAGTTATTACCTCCCTCCAAAGTATCTCCCTCCCCAAAAATCTGTCTCACTTCTTCTCTGCTTCTCCACATCATCAATCCCTCTTTCAAATAAAAGTCCTTTCACACTATACATGCTACACATATAACAAATATGCCTTTCAAGCTGACAGTCAATTTTGATGGCCTTGATGATTTATTGGAAATCTGTAGTTCACAGGAGAGAATCGGTTCAAAGTTAAAAAGATGCTATTAAACAATAGTATGTGAACTTATATATACTTCCTTTGTGTTGATTCTAAATTAATTCTGTGATTTTACGTTTAACAATCCATTATTAAAAGCTTCAGTCTTAAGAACAAAACAAAGCTGTTAATCGCAATTAATCACAGCAAACTGTGTGATTAATTTGCACATTTTTTTAACTGATTGACAGCATTACTTAAAATGCATTGCTTGGTGGAAATTTACATTGTTTTTTCATAAAGTCCATGGATGAGTTGAAAATGTTTAGCCTTAACTACCTGATGGGAATTATTTATATAGCTTTGGGGGCTTTCTCATACCTCATGTAGGCCCAGAACAGAATACACATGAGAAGTTGTTACAACTTCAAATGTTCTCCAAATAACACTACAAGTTACCACTAGGAATGAGATATATTGAATTATTGACTATGGAATATATTTAATAAACTAACTCTTAATTCCTAGTCCCTTCATACCCTAATAATGTTATTTGGAATAACAGTAGGAGTAGTTACAAACCCTATTCTTATAAAGGTAATACAAAAAAAAGAGACGCGAGGCCTGCGCCCATGTGCACACAGAGGGAAGTAATGGAGGCAGTTATAGCATCGGTTATGAGACAGCTTTGACAGGTAAGTGTGAACATATGTTTCCTCTCACATCCCATATGAGACCCCAGGAATCGCTCACCTGTTTGAAGCTTTGAAGATCCACATTTAAAAATGGATGCCAGAGTGATAAATATTAAACTGAGTCTTGCTATTTAGAAAAGGAATTCAGAGAATGCATATTATGATTCATGGCATTCTCTTAGATCATTTATGGTGATTGGCGAGAAAGGAAGAAAAGAAAACTCCTTTTGAAGTCTGAACGCATCAAACTGACTCCATATGAAAAACTTGAAACTTTTAGAAAATAGTTTTTTCTTCTTTTTCTAAGTTAAGTGCCTCTCAGAAAAACAGAGAATTTATGTTCAGTTATTGGAGCTGTCGGTGTATTGATTTTAGGTCTAGACCTTCAAGAAGATCCACTTTGGTAGGGAAACTAGTTTTAGTTGACTTTCTAAGAGGAAACAAAAGTAATTCAGCATTGATGCCAATATTACAGATGCTAATGGGTCAGTTCTCAGTGAGACAAAGACAGAGTACATATCCTGGGGTATGGGTCACAGAGTCAGATGATACAAAATGATGTAAGTACTTAGTTCAAGAATAGCTATATTCGGTTCCATCAGTCCCCCATATGACCATTTCAATGCTCACACAAGAATTACTATGTAAACAACCAATTAGAACAGGAAAACATCAATATTCGGTTTCATCAGTTAAAAGGTCCAGTTAACAACTGGCTGTTGGAGGACAATTGATGGTGCATTCATCTAAGTGGGGATGCAATACAACCAACAATTTCACATCATTTGCACACATACATTTTGATGCTGTCTTTCCAAGCCCTCCTGCTGAGCATATCCACAAATACCCACAGAGAGAGAGACTTTGAGAATTCCCCCAGAGCTCCAGAACTAAGCGCCCACTCCGGAATCACCAGAGGCCTGGTGTGTGCTCGCTAATCCCCACGGACATCAGACTAATGGCTCACTTCATCCATCCACCTTACCTCTGCCCTGCCTGCGGTTGATTAACTCTGTGATCCATTAAGTGGCTCTGGGGACCAAGCAGAGAGAGATTCCATCTCCGCCATCCACTGTGTTGCGGAAGTGGATCAGGGAGATCCCATCCGACTATCAACCATCATGAATGCAGCTCAAGGGAACTCGTCATCTTTGCCAATGAATGACAAAAGCTATGAATATTGAGTGTGAACTCAGTACAGAATGGATAACTACATAGAGAGCTAGAAAGATATCATAAGCTGGCAGGAAATATGAATTGTTCCTTTCAGCATTCATGTAATGTTGTTTCTTGTGTGGACTGCCTCAGAATGACGACAATGAAAAATTTGAGGCCAATCCTTGAAATAAATAAATAAGTCCCTCAGAGGTACGACAAAATCTAACAGGGCCGTAAGGTAAAAAAAAACAGCCATACCTCACTCAAACCCCACGGGTGTGGCACAGAACAAATATCACATAGCTCTCGCTCGGGAGAGAGAAAAGATAAGAGCACACAAATGGCTCCAGATGGAGGCAGAGGTGAGAGCTTCCGAAAACAGATGGCGCTGGAAGGTTAACAGGTCTTCTGGGCACTCCATGCCACACTATCCCTGCCTGACTCAAAGGTCTTTTAGCAACATGAAAACAGCTCCAGTCTAGAGGAGCATTCTGGAAGCCCTGGGAGGGTAACAAAAGGACTTTTTTTTTTACCTGCTATCTATATACTCAGTTTCCCAGAGGGCACCGCAAATGGATGTTTTAGAAGGACACAGAGAAAGAGACAAACAGGAAACCCTTCTCAAAAGCCCCACAAAGGGTGAAATTTGAATTGGGAATCGTAATGTACTGTAATATTGTAATTGACGTGTTTGAGTAATTTTTGTTTTCATTTGAAAACACCGTAAGTACATGGGCATATCCACATGCAGGGGCACCAAAACATGTAGGTACAAAAAGTACTTACACTTAATGTGAGTACATTGGCTTTGCTTTCTCACAGGGGTAGTAACATTTCTAAGGACAGTGGACAGACGTCAAATAAGTGTGGGTGTAATTTTCCAGAAATGTTAATACTTTCCTCACAAAGGCCACCAAGATCATGTTGGTACTATCTTGACAACAGTATCAATAAAATGTTGCTGATCTCACCCGATTGGATAGGCATCAACTATTCAACACAACAGCAGATGAATTAAGTCAAACACATGGAAGCGCCACACAAAGTGTGATGTCTACCATAGTGGTCATAATAAAAGATCAGCTACAAATCAGTCTCATAAATCACTCATCAGTCTCATAAAATATACTAAGCTATCAATTTGGAACTCTGAATAAGACTGCAAAAGTCTGAGACTGCAAAAGCGGAGAGAATAAAAGAGAGAACGATGGAGTGCCAGGAAAGGAAGTGGTTCAGGTGATCTGGTCTCAGGTTACACCTACTCATTCATTCATTCATCCAGTTTTTCATTTTCATTCCACAGTCATCTAGTCTGGTAAATCACAGTAGTCTATATACTGTAGGGTGTGATGTAGTAGTATCCTATAGTGTATGTAAGTAGAACTGGATCCTTCACTTAGCGACCCAAAAATGTTGTTATCATGGGTATGGGGTCTTAAAACTGCCAACAAGGACTCGTATGACCTATGCAACTGGCACTGGCCCTCAGTCTCTCCTTCACGCTGGGCTCTTCACACCCCTGTGTAAATGGTGTGACCCCAGAGGGGAAATAAAGCATCTGGAGGAAGCAGGGTGAGAATGAGATGGCAGATCAAGGAGAGACTGTGGGAGTGGTGTGTGTGTGTGTGTGTGTGTGTGTGTGTGTGTGTGTGTGTGTGTGTGTGTGTGTGTGTGTGTGTGTGTGTGTGTGTGTGTGTGTGTGTGTGGAGCACCACTCTCTGTGATAGCACAGGCCCTCACACAAGTAAGACTGAGCTCCTAAATGAGTTTCCAAGTCTGGCCCTGTGATATATAATTAATGCGGCACAGTCGAGAAGCTTTGGCTCATTTGCCGCGCGTTTGCATTCATATTGGATGAGGCAGGAGTGGACTTCTTTGTCACAGCAAACTCGTTACACGGCGGCTGAGAGTTGTGAGATTCCGTGTGCGTTCGGATAAAACAAATTCCACTGCATTGCGTGTGCACAGAAACCTAGGACATCTTCCCCAAACAAATCCAAATAAAAAAAGTGCAAAAAGAAGTTCACGCCTTGCAAGAATTCAAGCGGGTTTCTGGTACTGCACTGTGAGGAGATTCATTCCACACTGTCTTGTCAGTACTTACAGTAGAAGCTCAGTGTCCTTCAACTCCCCCATTTGATAGATCAATTTGTTGGATGTGGTTTTATGGCTACAAAGTGTTCTACAAGGGTGTTCTATGTGAGACAACTAGGAAAATAACATGACATTACATTAAGCATTATTGTCTCTCACAATGACTAGTATGGGAATAGGAAAATGGGATGAGACTAACTACATTTAAAAATCTGTGTTATTTGTCACATTGTTTTTCATTGTCATGACATTTGAAATCTATATACTTTCTCTCCTGTTAGCAAGAGAGTAGTAGAGAACAGCAAAGCCTTGTATTCCAGCAACCTGATCTGAACATTGTCCCTTTTACAAAGAAAGAATAGAATAGAAAAGCCTTTATTGTCATTGTATTTGCATACAACGAGTTTTTCAGATGATGCTATCGACACTTACTTGATAGAATGCTCCATATAATCCTCCTTCTCAATCCGTTCACCTATCCCTTTATTTGACTGTCAAGTAGAATTTGTCTAGAAAGTAGATAATTTCCCTTCATCAACAGCCAATCAAATTACACCTCTCTCCTCTGTGCTTCTGAAGAAATGTGTTGATTGGCCACTATGTTTGTTTACCTATTTACAGAGCCAGGACCATGTATGGACAACGGCAGGTTCTTTTTTAAGTGTACACACTGAACGAAGAGCTAGAAGACCGTAAATTTGACAATAAGTGGATTGCTCTGGAGTTGCAGACTGTACCTGTGGGCTAAGTTAAAGTTGTATGAGATAGAGAGAGAGTCAGTGGCAGTGACGAATTAACGGGTCATAACCTAGAAATGAAGAGGCCATCCCTGAGCCACATCTCCAAATCAGATCGATTAGGAAGCCGCGAGCGTGAAATTGTTACCAGGGATCAATGTCCAACTAATCAGGAAAAGGCTTGGCTCAAGATGGTGCAGTGGTACTGATCAATGGGTGTTCGTTTTAAGTTAACGGGTTTCCTACATCGGCACACTTAATATTGTCTGATTGGGTAATTACTGCCTTGAATTACCGTTCTGTCTTGGGATTAGATGGATGAACCTCCCCTATTCACAGTAAAGGAAAGGCTTCACATTCACAGAACTTCTTTGTATACCTAACCATGGCTGAGCCTTTTTTAATTGGAAGGCTTGTAAACAAAATAATAATAATATCTACGCTGAACATCAACAAATATACGGTACACACATTATGATGTTTTAATGTGTCATTTAGGACTGTATAAGATGTGAATAGTGTACATACCTTAAAGTGAGAGTTAGTCCATAACATCTGCTTTACATGTACAGTATATGAAAACAAACAAAGAAGAACGCTTTGAATGTGAACGAATTCACATATGCTTCATGCATAAAATGAATCCATACTTGATCAAATTCTCTCATGAATATTAAAATAGTCAAAGTAAAACACAATAAATTAATATCTTCAATCAATACAATCTCTGCAGCCGTTTCCTTTGCCTCACTTCTCATGCCCAGTAGCACTGAGATGAACCACGGACTCCATTAATTAAAAAAGGCTCACCAGGGGGACCTCCTCATCTTCTTCTCATTGTATTGCTTAGCAGGAAATCAATGGAAGGTGTTTCCATTGCCAGTACAACATATAGGCTTCTGACGACTTTTATTAAATAAACCACACACCCCTGTGACACCAGATCAGCTGATTTCTTAGACCTGATTTCTTAGGGTATTCTTTTTCCTTTTGAATTTGATGCTGTTTATGTTGCCAAATCTTACTGAAATAGACTCTATTCCAACATCGTTTCTCTTTGCACTGCAGGACAAATATTCCAGTCTTCTTGACATTCAAAGTTTTTTTCCTTTATTTGTATACTGTAAAATGGAAGCACTTGTAGATTCAGTTTAAAAAAAGAAAAAGTCATTAGGTGTCCTTAGCTGTAAAGTGTCTAATGTATTACTAATAGATACTGTGTGTTTGCCATAAAAGTACAAGAACTGCATAGATGTCAAGGACACATATGTATATGCTAATTAGGTCTCCAGAATGGAAGATGAATCAACATCAAACAGAAGGCAGAGGGTAGAACAACAGCCATTTTGAAGAAATTATCTTTGTGATAAACGCTATTGAACAGTTGAAAGAACATTTCTTTATAAACCTAAAGTAGCTCATTTAAAAGTTTCCTCTACCTATAGCATGCACTTCTATTCAACCTAATGTCTTCTATTCAACACAGACAAGCAGGCAGAAGCACACACACACACACACACACACACACACACACACACACACACAGACAGACACACATGCCCACACACACCCACACACACACACACACACACAGACACACATACACACGCACACACACACACACACACACACACACACACACACAAACATAGACACTGCAAGGTGCTATGTTGACATCTCAAGGTGTTCAGTAGAAACAATATCCAACTACTGACTTGTTTTATCCATCAGATCACACAAATGTCCAGGTCTGGTAAAAGCGTATCTTGCAGTTGATGTTCTTGTAGTCACTATTGTATTGTTGTTGTATATTAGTCTCCATATGTGTTCTTTGTTTAACAATTACATAATAGAGAATTTTAGTCAAATGTATTTCTTGTACAAGTGCATGTTTACTTTAACACGTAAGGCTGAGGTTAGTTAATTGTAATAATAGGTTCTTACATGAGCCGTATATTGTTGTAAACCATTTATTAATTATATAATTAAGTGCACGCTGCCCAAGGGCACTTGACGAAAAGTGGGACTGTTGATGTTTTTTTTCCTTCAGATAATACAGGTTGTACCCTGCAGTGCCTACTTTAGATTGATTTCTCCATACTAGGCCCTTCAGAGCAGGCAGTATTTATTTGGTGTTTGGTGATCTTCAACTGGCCCTTGAGTTGCTTTTTCTGTTTCACCAGCAGAGCTCTTGTCCTGGTGACACTAGTGATGCAAAATGTCTCCTTTGAAGCTGTTTCTGTGGCTCTCTACAGATGTGCTCTAGCCTTCTCATTTACCATTAGATGATCACGGTTTTCCAAGTTTGTAGTCGTCTATCTCTAGCATATGTGAACGTAGCGGTCATTCTTGCTAGGCTTTCTCCAGAATCTGCTCTAGGCGATTGCTACAGACGGAGGGAAGGCTTCTCCAACATGGCTTTAGGTTGTGTGTCTCGCAGCTTTTGTCCAAAGTGACTTAGAGGCATCCTGCTTTGACTAGGAAGGCAGCGGCGCTATCCTCTGTACCATCAGTACCATATTACCATGATAAGACCCACACCGACTTTGTGGTGTATAATCTTTCATTTAAGGTTTGTGAAAATCTCTGATAAGCAGCCAGATATGAAAACATAATAGCGTAATCTTTGTCTCCATGCCAACAATCATGGGTCTACCTAGTGTAGCCTGCA